>NC_056441.1:70194748-70494748 GCF_018296145.1 Oncorhynchus tshawytscha
CACATAGTCTCTGCCTGTATTTAGTTATCATGCTAGTGAGGGCCAAGAATCCACTCTCACATAGGTATGTGGTTGAAAAGGGCATCAGTGTCTTAACAGCTCAATTTGCTGAGCGCAGCCCAATCCAGAAATCTGGCAGTGGCTTCTGATTAAGTTACATTTTCACAGAACCGCTTGTTGCAATTTCGATGAGGCTCTCTTGTTCAGATATCTGTAAGTGGACTGGAGGCAGGGCATGAAAGGGATAACGAATCCAGTTGTTTGTGTCATCCGTTTCGGGAAAGCACCTGCGTAATTGCACACCCAACTCACTCAGGTGCTTCGCTATATCACATCTGACATTGTCCGTAAGCTTAAGTTCATTTGCACAAAAAGATCATACAATGATGGAAAGACCTGTGTGTTGTCCTTGTTAATGTAGACAGAGAAGCATTCCAACTTCTTAATCATAGCCTTCATTTTTTCCCGCACATCCTAGATTCAGATCATTCAGGCGAGGAAAAAACATCACCCAGAGAGGCCAGTCATGTGAGAAACTCGTCATCATGCAAGCGGTCAGACAAGTGAAAATGATGGTCTCTCAATTCAAAGAAACCCCTTGATAACCAGTGCAGTATGTTGTAGAAGCTTTACATGGTCGCTGCCCATATCATTGCATAGTGCAGAAAATACATAAGAGTTCAGGAGCCTTGCTTTATCAAAGTTAACCATTTTCACTGTAGTGTCCAAAACGTCTTTCAAGCTGTCAAGCATTCCCTTGGTAGCAAGAGCCTCAGTGTACCCAAGTGGCATCGGGAGCAACTGCTTGCACGCGCGTTACCACTCCACTATGTCTACCTGTCATGGCTTTTGCGCCATCAGTACAGATACCAACATGAGCAGAAGCTACGTTTGGCTACATACGGACCGGACCGTTAGTGGAATTCCTACGAGAGAGTAATGGTTAATGTGATTGGATGTTAATTATTTGACTATGCTACCTGTATTTGACATTGTGTTGTTATCTCGCTGAACACTAGATGGTTTAATTTTATTTTTGCCAGTGAAACAAGGCTACTCAGGCAAGAAAAAAACCTCACCCAAATGTATAGCACCGTTGGAAAATATAAATGGACTGTTTTTAAATGTGAATCACGTACCCCAATGAGGGTGGCAGTTGAAGGTGGTTGAGGATGAAGTCAAAGCAATTACTTAAAAGGTTGAGAATGTGTATTTTCTCATATAACATGACAGTGTGACAGCACTGCAATTCACACATTGTAGCAACAAGGGCAATATGAGAAAATTCCACACAGACATTTCACACAGACATATGAAGACATTTCACACATTTTAGCAACAAGGGTAATAGGAGGACATTTCACACATTGTAGCAAGAATGGTAATATGAGAATGTTTCACACATTGTAGCAACAAGGGTAATATGAGGACATTGCACATGAATAGAGGCAGACATTTTTGCTGACCTTTTGACCTGACCAGGAAAAACAATGGTCTCAAGCGATAGACTGTAACGAGAGCCCAGTGTTTTTCCTGAACAGGTCACTCCTGGCTCCACACATTAAATACTGAAAACAATGATATTGTGACCAACGTCTCAGAGGAACTGTCTCTCTTCCTCTCTGTCTCTCCAGGTGCAAAAGCTTCCCAAACACATGCGGGAGGCCCAGATCTCCACCGAGCACACCCACCTCATCGCCGACCCAGTCAAGAAGCCCCGGCAACGCTATGTGCAGAAAGATGGCAAGTGCAACGTTCACCACGGTAACGTGCAGGAGACCTACCGTTACCTTAGCGACCTGTTCACCACCCTGGTAGACCTGCGCTGGCGCTTCAGCCTCTTCATCTTCACTCTGGTGTACGTGGTCAACTGGCTGTTCTTCGGCCTGCTGTGGTACATCATCGCCCTGATCCGAGGGGACCTGTGGCACAGCGACGAGGAGGGCTGGACCCCTTGCGTTGAGAACCTCAACAGCTTCGTTTCGGCCTTCCTCTTCTCCATCGAAACGGAGACCACCATTGGCTACGGCTACCGCGTCATCACAGAGAAGTGCCCTGAGGGCATCATCCTGCTCCTGATCCAGGCCATCCTGGGCTCCATCGTCAATGCCATGATGGTGGGCTGCATGTTCGTGAAGATCTCCCAGCCCAAAAACCGCGCTGAGACGCTCATGTTCTCCCACAAGGCAGTGATTTCTGTGCGGGACAACAAGCTGTGTCTCATGTTCAGAGTCGGGGACCTGCGCAACTCTCACATCGTGGAGGCCTCCATCCGGGCCAAGCTTATCCGCTCACAGCAGACCAAGGAGGGGGAGTTCATCCCTCTCAACCAGACGGACATCAACATCGGCTTCGACACAGGAGACGACCGGCTCTTCCTGGTCTCCCCACTCATAATCTCCCACGAGATCAACGAGAAGAGCCCCTTCTGGGAGCTGTCCCAGGCACAGATGGATAAGGAGGAGTTTGAGATCGTGGTCATCCTGGAGGGCATGGTCGAAGCTACGGGTACGTCCTCTTGAACCAAGGCTAATAGGTCACCAGAGTATAGGGCACCAGGTTAGTGGTCACATGAGTGAAGTTCACTAGTGCATTGGACCCCTAGCCCATAGACCCCTCATGAAGACCTGAAACAATTAGATAGTTATATAAGCAATATGGTAGTAGCGCCACGTTGTCTTCTGATAGGGTTGGTGGAATTTACCAATAATTTTGTATCTACACTGGTGCATTGGGGGTAGGGGACAGCTAAGTGTTGTTTCTGAATAGGGCCTTGGTCAGTTCCATTTCAACTCTTGTCTGTTCAGTAAATCCATTGTGGTTCTTCATATTCATTGATAATGTCATGTCTTTCATTCAACAAACCAGACAATTTCCAACCCATACAAACACAATTTCTAAAGGTACCATATGGTTTGGATCTGCATATACAGTAATAAATATATTTACCAACTCAGGTAAATATGGCTGTTCTAGTGTCATAAGAGACCATTTAAAAATTAAAAAATATAGCTTTTTGAGAGCATAGGTTATTTCCTGTTACCATGACCAACTCTGTAATTTTCCACAAAGACAAATGACCCAAAAATGAACAGTGGGCAGGGTCTTTATTTGGAAGGTTGTTGCAGGTAGGCAAATGTTTCCACATCCATACTGAGGCCCGCATCTCCCCTATGTTGGTGCATCAGGGAGGCCTCTTTGAGATGTTTGTTTGTTAAAGGAAGGAGTGTTAGCCTCCCACGCTGGTCTGTGTATAGGGAGAGGTGTTGCGGTAATGAAAGAAACAGGTTGTTGAAGACAGTACTGGCCTGGCTAACATATACTCTTCTCTGGGATGTTACCACCAAAAACACAGAAGCAACTTTTTATACACGTCTGTAAAATAGCCAGGAAAGGGAGATTCAACTTTTTGTTTTTACATTTAAATTCAAACTATAAAAAAACTGTCCCATGCCTAGTGAGTTGCATCCCAGAGACTTGAACTATTTGCACTCAAGAGATCACCAGCTAGCTTCCTGGTAGCCTTGGAAGTCTTTGTATTGATTATTGAATGAGGAAATCTGCTAATTTATCACAGTAGCAGAGGGAATGACGACACTTGTACAGCCCTGGCCACACTCCACTGCTAATTCCTTATTTGCTCCTAATATGTTCCTGTGGTGAATTAGTCCATTCAGGTAAACACTGTATGTGCAAACCTTACACATTGTGTATCGGCCTTTGTTCAAGGACAGATTATAATGCACTAATCTAAATACGATGCATTATACATGTCACTTACATACTTCATTCGGTAGGGTCATGATTTTTCTTCTTCCTAGTGAATATTAATGTTTTTAAAAAGAAAGGAGAAACAAGGCACTCTTCGTGTAATTACAATGCCTTTATTTGTATGGCATGTTCAATGGAACAAATGTTTAAAAACTAATTTAAGTGACGCATTTCGGCAGCATGGCCTTCATCAGGGAGTACAAAGACACAAGGATGCAATTATTTCTGTGTGCTCCTTGATGAAGGCCTAGCCCAAAGGCAGGCAGATGGCGATATTGAGGCGCTTCATCTTACAGTCCAAAGGGAATGTATGCAGCCTGCTATACACTCGTATCCCCGTGGACCGGTTCGTACATAAAACATTCTCCATTCAGGCAGCAAATACGTCAATTTCCTCCTTAACTCGATTTAATGGCGAGAAGGTGGAAAAAAATATGCATACTTTCTTCATGAATCACCTTTTTCCACCACCATACTGGAGTGGCTCAGCCAATCAGGTTGCAGCAGTCTGTTGATTACCCTGAATACTGTACGCAATGTCAGGAAGTAGCATTAGCAACCCTAGCATATTGGTGGGAAATTGTTTAGAATAGTCCGTTTGTAACTCCACTTACTACTTGTAGCGGTATAGTCTGTTTGCTTGAGTTGTTGGTTTTGGCTAGCTTATTGTTCCAGTCGGTAGCTAACTAGCACTCACCCACGTGGCTGCTAGCGCCGTCATGGAAAGGACATGAGAGAAGCTCTCTAATATTAGGTTTTTCTAAGTCCAGAGAACGCTCGAGAGCAGGCAACGTTGAAAAGTAATATTTAGACCTGTTTTACCTTTCTTTAATGGAGTTTTATAATATTCTAAAACAAGCAGACAACAAGAAAATTGTGTTTGAAAAATTTTACGTTTTAGCTGTGAGGCAATTGGGTAACCTAGGTAACCAAAGGTTGTTTTCCCCACAGGCGAACGGGTCCACGACGTTCTATCTAATACCGACTGGGACTACTGCACATGCAGCAACTACCCTTCCTAAAATAATTGGGATTAAAATAAAAGCTATATATTGGTAAGAGACCAAGAGAAAACCAAAATACTATTTAGACACTATTCATATATACACATATTAATATTCCTATATGCAGTATAGTTAAATTAGATCTTTAGAAAGAGGAGAGGATCTGTGATACAAGATGTCTTTTTAATCAGTTTTTTTAAGCTTGCTTTTTGCCTGAGTAACCTCTGGTGACAGAGCATTACACGATAGCATGGCTCTATAAATAACTGGGTGACGCATTAAATCTGGTCAAAATCATTCATTTTGGTTTGGGTACCGTGAAGAAACCCATTGTGGCGTGTCTGGTGGGACATGTCTGTTTGAAGTGTATGCAGGCAGCCTAGTGGTTAAGCGGTTTGGGCCAGTAACTGAATAGTTAATGGTTTGAATCCCTGAGCTGACTAGGTAAAAAATGTGTTGATGTGCCCTTGAGCAAGGCACTTAACCCTAATTGCTCCTGTAAGATGCTCTGGATAAGAGTGTCTGCTAAATGACTAAAATGTATGTAAATAGATTATACAAGCACGTAGGCATTTTTAATATACAAATATTTCACAAAAAGAGAAGTAGTCAATCTTTCCTCAACCAGGAAAGACTATCATGCATGGTGTTGATGTTAGTTTTGTGTGTGCAGTTAAGGACAAAGCATTTTGAGCCAGCTGCAGCTTTGGTAGGTCTATCTTTGTCGCACCTGACCATATTACCAGACAGTAATCAAGATGGACAAGACCAGAGCCTGAACAAGCAGGACAGTTGATCTTTGTGTCAAAAACGCAGAACATCTTTTTATAACAGAAATATTTCTCCCCATCATGTAAATGCAGTTTAAATGCAGTGACTACAAGAAAAACACAGCAGCATAATTAGGAATATTTTAATCGGTGGACAGAGAATTTTCTGTCTGCGTTTTAACCACCCCTGTTTTTAAAATACAGACATCACCAACCACTAATTTGATCTGTCACTGCCTTTCATACATCTGAACATTTCTGCTCTATTTTTGGGGGGATTTATTTAATTTGTCTTTTCATACCACCAGTGGTCAACCATCACACTCACACTGTGCCTGATGTCTAGACACAGGGATGAAATCGCATCACTTTCCTCTTGACCAGTAAGAGCATGGCAGACTGGACCGTGTCGTCATGGCAATCACTGATCATTGAGTAATTCTGACCCTTCCCCCACTATGTCATGATACTAAAGTTTTTTTTAGCAATCACACGTTTTTCTCACAGGAATTAACAGAAGGACATCTCCTGACCTGGGAATTGTGGCCTTCATTAAATGTTGTTAATCTGCAGGAGAGGAAATCAAAGCTACGGGGGGATATGGTCGGCTCTTGCTAATGACATTGATTTTGTGGACTTTGTGTAAATTGCATCTGTACTGCATCTGACAAACGGCCCAAGTGATCAGTCATCTTGGTATTGGCTAACACCAGAGAAAGCATAGGTCTACAACTCTTACTGTTGGATCGAAGCCCACAGTATCTAAATTGGGTAATGATGGCTCACTTTTTTTGCATTACTCAGAGTTAACAACCAGTGGATTTATTATAAGGTCAAAGACACCATTACAGTAACCTCATTGGTGCAGCAACTTTTGAATTGATGTCATTACAAAGGTTTGTTAGCCTACTTTGCTATGGCTAGATAGATTCTATATGGGGTACATCATCTGCTGCAGTGATAAATTACGAGGCTTAGTTAATGTGCTGTTGACAGACAGTAAGGATTTCAGACTAATAGTGGAATCATCTGGATGGTTAGTGGGATCCATTCCTATAGCCAAGCAGATGATTTGCTCAACAGCCACCAATGCAAAACACATCTCCATCTCTTGAGGTACAGTAAACTGCACATTTTGTGTACATTTTTTGCCGTGTGGACATTTATAGCCCTTCAACAAGCATCTGATTGCATAAGCATAATATCATTGACAAATATAAAATCTGACGTTTGCTGCTGCTGTCAACAGAGCCTATCATATAAACACTCGTACACATAATCTATAAGGTATGAGCCGCCTGCAGATAGAATGCTACAGCATTCTGAATTCTGACAGAGACAACATATTAAGAGGAGATGAGGGATTGGAACAGCTTCAATTTCATGCTAATGACCTTACCACCCTGTAGATTGGACATAAACACAGAGTCAGCAGCTTATATCACTGACAACTTTAATTTCTGGCTCACCTTGAGCATTTCAGATAATTAGAAAACAAAGAATATTATGTCAATGTCTTTGTCATTGCAACAGTAATAGATATAAAGTGAATACATCAAATAGTCTTGTACGATACTCTGATTATCATTCTCAAAGCACATGTATTATTAAAATGTCCATACACTATTTATTACAACCTGCTTCAAATGCAATATCACAAATGAACATCTTATGAGACCCTCTACATTTAAAATTCAAGCCAAGCTAAGCTTATAACCATTTTAATCCTCCCTGACAAACTGAACAGAAAACACACGTCAGCAAGTATTGCAATGCACAAGAGAAAACAAGGTGTTCTGTGTCCCCATACAGCCTGCATTGTGTTACCAGCTGTCATCGTGTGTGTGTGTGTGTGTGTGTGTGTGTGTGTGTGTGTGTGTGTGTGTGTGTGTGTGTGTGTGTGTGTGTGTGTGTGTGTGTGTGTGTGTGTGTGTGTGTGTGTGTGTGTGTGTGTGTGTGTGTGTGTGTGCCACTGGTGTTCCGGACACCCCAGCAAGCTCTGTCGGTGAACAAATGCCATTGGCTAAGGCTAGGACAGCTCCAGTGCAATGAGTGGAGCTTACTCAGGTGTTCAAGAGTGCATATCAGACCAAGAGCCTAATGATTCTTAGGTTTTTTTTATTCTTAAGTTTTAGTTTAGATAACAATCTCTCCACAGAAGTTACAGGGATGATAAAAACAGCTTGACTGCCGTAGCAAGATCAGGGAAACTGGGCAGAAGAGAGCTTCAAATACAGCAGTTCTACAACATCTTTAATTGAGCCTCACATTTGCCTTAATTGCTGGTCTCAATATGTTACGGAAAGAGATTAACTGTATAGGAAGCTCTGGGGACAGGTTGTCTGGACTTGACAGCTGATAAATTAGCAAATGCAAACAGATTATCATATTTAGCAGATAACAGTTCTTTAGGACTTGAACAAAAAAAGTGGTTTGTGATTTCGTTCATACTGGTGAACCAGCATTTGAATTGTGTGGTTGCAATGTCAACAGTCAGTCAAAACATTTTCACACAAAAAAAGCAGGACATCGGGAGACCTCTCAAGTGGGATTTAATTTAATTGAATTTGCCTTGAATATTTCAGTCCATTTGTGTAGGCGTACCCCAGTGCCGTCGGGGGTACGCCAAATAAAATGTGATAAATGTTTATTTTATTTTTAATCTACATATTTTCAAACAGTCCATTTATATTTTCCAATGGGGCTATACATTTGGGTGAGGTTAATTTCTCGCCTGACTAACCTCGTTTCCCCCCCGCCTCCCAAATCAACCATCTAGTGTTCAGCGAGATAACAACACAATGTCAAATACAGGTAACCTAGTCAAATAATTAACATCCAATCGCATCAACCGTTTCTCCCTCGCGGGAATTCCACTAACGGTCCGTATGTAGCCAAACGTAGCTGCTGCTTATTCCGTTTGCTCAAAAATGGATTAATTGTTCAAAAAAAGTAAGGCCCGCGTCTGTAGAGACACATACCAGCTCTACTGGTAGTATTGCTACTACTGGTAGTACTACACCTGCACCTGTCGATGACACAAGTTGTACTGCTTCCAAGAGCACATCCAATGCTAGCATCAGTAACTCTACATTTGTTGTTAGCTCAGCTAGCATGGACACTGACATTTGTGAATCTGATGCAGCCGAAGAGCTACTGCCCCCTTATCCGGGAAAGCACCGAACAACAGACAGGGATGTTGGACCATCGAAGAGGCGCAAATATGATGAGAACTACATTGATTTGGGGTTCACTTATATTGGGAGTAGTGCCATTCCTCAACCCCAGTGTGTTATATGTGCAAAAGTACTATCTCACATATCAATGAAACCTTCACCATTGCGTAGACATTTAGAAACAAAACATGCCAATTTGAAAATAAGCCACAGGAGATTTTTGAGCGAGAATTAAAATGACCTTTGAGTAGTAAGACATGTATAAAAGCAGCAGATACCATTCATTAGAAGGGGCTAGAAGCGTCTTATATGGTGAGCTACCGAGTGGCTAGGACAGGCAACCCCATACTATTGTGGAGAACTTAATTCTTCCTGCTGCCGCGGATATGGCTGGGACAATGCTGGGGGAAAAGTCCCAAAAAACTATACAGACAATGACTTAATTAAACAACATTGTTTCACAATGCATCAGTGACATGGCAGTAGATGTTTTGAAACAATTACTGCTACGCATACAAGACAGTGAATTCTATGCGTTATTGCTGGATGAGTCAACAGACGTTGCGGGCCTGGCACAGCTCCTGGTATATGTCCGTTATGTTTATGGGGGGTCAATTAAGGAAGACATCCTCTTCTGCAAACCACTGGAAACCAAGACAACAGGAGAGGATGATTTTAAAGTACTGAATGCTTTGTGACATCAAATGGACTTTGGTGGTCAAGATTTGTTGGTATCTGTACTGATGGTGCAAAAGCCATGACAGGGAGACATAGTGAAGTGGTAACACACGTGCAAGCAGTGGCTCCGGACACCACTTGGGTACACTGCAGCATCCACCAAGAGGCTCTGGCAGCCAAGGGAATGGCTGACAGCTTGAAAGACGTTTTGGACACCACAGTGAAAATGGTTAACTTTGTTAAAGCAAGGTCCCTGAACTCTTGTATATTTTCTGTGCTATGCAATGACATGGGCAGCGACCATTTAACTCTTTTAAAACATACAAAAGTGTGCTGGTTATCAAGGGACAAAGTATTGACATGTTTCTTTGAATTGAGAGACGAGCTTAAAGTTTTCTTTACTGACCATAATTTTCACTTGTCTGACCGCTTGCATGATGACAATTATGATCGGAATCTGAATCTAGAATTACAGGGAATCTCCGCAACTATATTCAATGTGCGGGACAAAATTAAGGCTATGATTAAGAAGTTGGAATGTTTCTCTGTCTACATTAACAAGGACAACACACAGGTCTTTACATCATTGTATGATCTTTTTGTGCAAATGAACTTAAGCTTACGGACAATGTCAAATGTTATATAGCGAAGCACCTGAGTGAGTTGGGTGTGCAATTACGCAGGTACTTTCCCGAAACGGATGACACAAACAACTGAATTCTTTATCCCTTTCATGCCCTGCCTCCAGCACACTTACCAATATCTGAATAAGAGAGCCTCATCGAAATTGCAACCAGCAGTTCTTTGAAAATGTAATTCAATCAGAATCCACTGCCAGATTTCTGGATTGGGCTGCGCTCAGAGTATCCTGCCTTGGCAAGACACTGATACCCTTTGCAACCACGTACCTACAGTACCGTTAAAAAGTTTGGGGTGACTTAGAAATGTGCTTGTTTTTGAAAGAAAACAAAAAAAAAAGTCCATTAAAATAACATCAAATTGATCAGAAATACAGTGTAGACATTGTTAATGTTGTAAATGACTATTGTAGCTGATTTTTAATGGAATATCTACATAGGAATACAGAGGCCCATCATCAGCAACCATCACTCCTGTGTTCCAATGGCACGTTGTGTTAGCTAATCCAAGTTTATCCTTTTAAAAGGCTAATTGATCATTAGAAAACCCTTTTGCAGTTATGTTAGCACAGCTGAAAACTGCAAAATTATTGATTATTATTATATTATTATTTGTTCCCTGGTCCTATAAGAGCTCTTTGTCACTTCCCATGAGCCGGGTTGTGACAAAAACTCACACTCATTCTTATGTTTAATAAATGTAGCGTATATTATGTGTGTGGCGGGCTTACAATGATGGCAAAAAACAATATTTGAGAGAACGCTGACTCTGGTGCTAGACGTGTACGCAGTTGGAGGTTGAATGTTTGAAGGGATACGGGATTATAAAAAGTTTGGGAACCACTGGTGTAGGCTATAAGCCAGAGAAACTCACAGAGTTCAACAGTAAATAGTGGCTAAATGTATCCTCAAGCCGACTACTTTTTCCCACACTGTTAGGCTATTTGATGTGTAATTTTGATAAAAAGTTTATAAGTAGCAACCAATTACGATATATAGATATAGATAGTACACTGCATAATGAAACAAGCCCTTCTAAGCTAGGGTTTTGAGGATGGACTGACTGTATTCTTTGGCATTAATAGACTTTGCGGGGGTCCAGAGAAACTGTGTTACCTAGTGGTGTGTGTGCGGGCATGCGTACGAGCGTTCCATTGTGTCAGTTGAACTCACTGTCATGCAGCACACACACAGCTCTCTAGATAGAAATAGCCAGCGGAACCCTGATGTTGAGGTGCTGGCTGGTGTTCTTAAGGGGCCAGAAACACGTTCCAGTGTTCTATTGACTCTCAGGATTAAGAGGGATCCAGGTCCCGTATGTGAGTGAATAGGCTCTGTTGTGCTGCTGATGGATGCTAAATGAATGATGCAGAGGGATGACATCCCTCTCCCACACATGCCTCGTCAAGTTTGATGGCCCTGAGAAGTGACTGTGGATGGGGATGGAGGGGAGGGGTGGGTAGAGACCACCATGGCGTAGTGTTAAAAATGCCCATGGATTATTCCAATCCCAACTTTGAGAAGAGCTGTAGAGAAATTGTGGTGAACAACATGCGACAGAGCCTTGCAAAAGTTTTCTTCCCCCTTTGTGTTTTTCCTATTTCGTTGCATTACAACCTGTAATTTAAATTGATTTTTATTTGAATTTCATGTAATGGACATACACAAAATAATCCAAATTGGTGAAGTGAAATTTAAAAAACAACTTATTTAAAAAAATTCTAAAAAATTAAAAACTGAAAAGTGGTGCGTGCGTATGTATTCACCCCCTTTGCTACGAAAACCCTTAATAAGATCTGGTGCAACCAATTACATTCAGAAGACACATAATTGGTTAAATAAAGTCCACCTGTGTGCAATCTAAGTGTCACATGATCTGTCACATGATCTCAGTATATATACACCTGTTCTGAAAGGCCCCAGATTCTGCAACACCGCTAAGCAAGGTGTACCACCAAGCAAGTGACACCATGAAGACCAATGAGCTCTCCAAACAGGTCAAGGACAAAGATGTGGAGAAGTACAGATCAGGGTTGGGTTATAAAAAAAACACCCCATCAAGCACCATTAAATCCATTATTAAAAAGTGGAAAGAATATAGCACCAGAACAAACCTGCCAAGAGAGGGCCGCCCACCAAAATTCAGGCAAGGAGGGAATTAATCAGAGAGGCAACAAAGAGACCAAAGATAACCCTGAACGAGCTGCAATGCTCCACAGCGGAGATTTGAGTATCTGTTCATAGGACCACTTTAAGCTGTAGACTCCACAGAGCTGGGCTTTACGAAAGAGTGTCCGGAAAAAAAGTAATTGCTTAAAGAAAAAAATAAGCAAACATGTTTGGTGTTCGCCAAAAGGCTTGTGCGAGACTCCCCAAACATATGGAAGAAGGTACTCTGGTCAGATGAGACTAAAATTGAGATTTTTGGCCATCAAGGAAAACTCTATGTCTGGCGCAAACCCAACACCTCTCATCACCCCGAGAATACTCTCCCCACAGTGAAGCATGGTGGTGGCAGCATCATGCTGTGGGGATGTTTTTCATCGGCAGGGACTGGGAAACTGGTCAGAATTGAAGGAATGATTAATGTCGCTAAATACAGGGCACTTCTTGAGGGAAACCTGTTTTGAGTTTTGAGACTGGGATGGAGGTTCACCTTCCAGCAGGACAATGACCCTAAGCATACTGCTAAAGCAACACTTGAGTGGTTTAAGGGGAAACATTTAAACGTCTTGGAATGGTCTAGTCAAAGTCCATACCGCAATCCAATTGAAAATCTGTGGTATCGACTTAAAGATTGCTTACACCAGCCGAACCCATCCAACTTGAAGGAGCTGGAGCAGTTTTGCCTATTTCCAGGTTGCCATTGGGGGTGAATACTTTTGCAAGCCACTGTATAAGCACTGGTTTACTTTTTGTGTATTAGTAGCTTTTGGAGTTACTACACCCAAAGACCCGAGTCATAAAATAACTTCCTGCAGTGTTTCTTGTTGCCTATATGCACTGCTGTTGTTTTTAATGTTCTCGGAAGAGTTGGGGGATGAGACAGTTTCACCTTATTTATAGACCAAATATTCCTGTTTTATTCCATTTACTGACATTTTTGTTGTTGTGTAAACGCTGAAATCTATATAAAGATGTCCTTGGGTATGCTTCCCTTTAAATGAGAGAATAAACTTAGTCCTATGTATAATGATAGGGAAGGATGGTAGGGAGAGAGATAAATACATTTTGTCTGTTTACTGAACATTCTTCTCCAATATCCCTCTTGCTCACTGTGTGATTTCAAAGAAGAGTGTGTCAAACATAAAACAGAATGACTAACTGATTCATGAATGTGTTAAATATGGAATCCTGTTTTGTATTATGTAACAAAATGTAACATTTATATGATAATCTAACCACATATACTGTAGCCTGAATACATTTGTATAATGCACACTGAGCCCACATGTAATGCATATGTTAACCTAGATGTTGGTATTGTATAGAAAACATATATTGTACATTATAAAATGGATTTATTGCTTAATTTGAAACATGAACAAACACTGGTTGCAGTCAACCAACCACGTCTCAGAATATTTCATATTATTCTGTCAGTAAATCTGAGATATCCATTTAGTATGATATGTTAATTTTGGATGGTATGTCCATCACCCATTTCATATGATATTTCACAATTCGTATTATATGTTACAAATTTACAAAACATATAATATGTTATGAATTTACTAAACGTATAATATGTTACGAATTTACTAAATGTGCAATATGTTACGATTTTGCAAAACGTATATTATGTTAAGAATTCTAGCTAGGTGGCTAGGTGGCTAACGTTAGCAACCTTTGAGTTGCTAGACATTCATGTAGTACGCCCACCAATCCACCCCGACCAACCACCCTGCTTTTATTTTTGTCTTAAGTAGCCATCTGTCTTATGGAACCATACCAAATGTAACATATCATACTAATTTGGTGTCCCAGATTTGTAATCATTTGGTATCCTGGTTTATGTTTACTATGTTACGTCTAGTCTATGAGACCAGGCTGAGTCAAAAGGATCATACCACATCTTTCTCTCTCTTCCCATATAATAGATAGTGTTTGTGTCTTCTTCCCACCCAGAGTAATGGATTTACTATGCCCTGATGTAATCACAGCAGGAGAGTAGCAGGCTGCTGTAGATGCTGTTATTTAGCTGTAGATCACAGCAGATAGGTGGGTCTTTGTTTTCTGCCAACAAACCAAAGGATGTTTATTCAGTGATTCACCAATAAAAGAAATCCTATGCTAGTTACCAAGAGAAGCAGTTGGCTTCGCAGATCAATTGATTATGTATCAAGGATGCTGGGTGCTGTCAATTACAATGAGGACCCTCCAGTATTCTGCCCTAGCAAGCAAAAGAGCAACTAAATGACCGGAACTGAGAAGAATGGCTTTAAAGGGTTTTTATTGTCAAACCAAATTAGTTGTTTATTTTTTTACCTTTATTTAACTAGGCAAGTCAGTTAAGAACAAATTCTTATTTTCAATGATGGCCTAGGAACAGTGGGTTAACTGCCTGTTCAGGGGCAGAATGACAGATTTGTACCTTGTCAGCTCAGGGGTTTGAACTTGCAACCCTCCGGTTACTAGTCCAACACTCTAACCACTAGGCTACCCTGCCGCCCCGTCTCTTGTAGGTAGATCACTGTAAATGTGGTTATTTGTTGTCTTACTAACAGGTTATTTTTTTATTCATATTGACCCTGACCTCTGACATGACCTTTGACCCTAAACGGCAGTTCCTGCATTCTTGCTTGGTACACCTACTGGAATACATTTCCATGACAATTTATTATTGCACAAACTTGTGTTCATAGATTTATTTATATGTGGTTGTCAGTTTCATATAGTTTGATACTTGTATTAGCAAAGAACAATCAGTAATACCAAGGTAAACCGTAGACACTACAACCCAAAGCTAAAAGATAAAAGTTATTAACTAAGGTAAGTGATGGCAGTTACCGTTTTTTCCCTTGTTTTCACTGTAACGTTTTTGCAGCTACTGCAAACAGGACCTCCCATTTTCTCCATAACACAAAACGATTGAGGCGGGATATACTGTATGTTCACATGATAAAGCAGGTATTAAATGTAATTCACACATTTTTGACCAAATGTGCAGTTACTGCCCTTTTGCTTGCTAGGGCAGTATAGTCTACAAACTCAATGTGGATAGATATTCCGCATTTATTATGTTGGACACTACAGCGAGGGCTGTATGGTTAGTGACATCTAATTTATAATACTTTGTAGAGCACACTATGGATTCATATCAGGTTATGAGACAGAGGATCCAGAGGCATGGACATTGGTGTAGACACACAGAGAATCCCAGATGGAGTACATCTTCTTGGACCTCTCACTTCTGATGTTCCTTGTACCTTATTCTCACTGATCCTCTCTGACCTCAGACCGTTATTGACTCTGGAGTTGAGCCTTCTTTGTGAATAATTTATTATTCCTCCCTCCTTCTGGCTCTCATTTTCTCTCTCTCTGTGTGTGTGTGTGTGTGTGTGTGTGTGTGTGTGTGTGTGTGTGTGTGTGAGAAAACATGTGTGCGTGTCTGTGTGTTAACAGGGATGACCTGCCAGGCACGGAGCTCTTATCTGGACAAAGAGGTGTTGTGGGGCTGGCGTTTCACCCCAGTCCTGT
The DNA here is from genome assembly GCF_018296145.1 of Oncorhynchus tshawytscha. Classification (NCBI taxonomy): domain Eukaryota; kingdom Metazoa; phylum Chordata; class Actinopteri; order Salmoniformes; family Salmonidae; genus Oncorhynchus; species Oncorhynchus tshawytscha. The sequence continues at coordinate 70,210,486 of NC_056441.1, forward strand.
CTCTGGAGAAGGGCTTCTACGAGGTGGACTACAACAGCTTCCACGACATCTACGAGACCAACACACCGTCGTGCAGCGCTAAAGAGCTAGCCGCTACGCTGCGAGAGGGCCAGCTGCTCCCCACGCTCTCTCTGCTGACGCCCGAGCTCCCCAAACCCTACACCCTGGAGCCCATATCCACCCACAATCCTCTCTCCAAAGAGGTGGACAAGGGGGAGGAGGGGGAGAAGGGAGAGATCAACGGCTCAGCTGCAGCTCTGAAAGACCAGCCCGGACTGGACTGACTACTTCAGATAAGCCAAACCAGAGACAAAGTTACTAAAGACTATGCTTAATTTAGTCAATGGCCAGCTTGTTCCATTGCATTGCTTGGAGATCAAAGATCCCCCGCCCCATGCAATACTTCTCTAGTGTCTATAGTATATATAGTATATATTTGTTTTGTAGACACAAATACACACAGACATACACACACATACTTACTCCAGATTGGTCGTATTGTCTTTATATATTTGAGGCGACCACATATATTTCCATTACACTAGTAATAACTCAAGTGATATACTGTAACCTGATGTGGAACAGGTAGCCATGATGAATGAATATCACATCTTACAAATGATCCAATAACCTAATTTTAGAGGTTGTTGATTCTGCTGATCGAGTATTGATTCCATCTCTTGGCTAATATCTCCCCACGTTGCCCCCTGCTGCTCCTAACACAATGACAGAAGATGTGCCGACCAGATCATTATCTTCAATCCCATCACGCTTTGTTATTACTCCACTACGGAAACTCTTAATTGAAGGCAATATGTACACAGCCGCGCTTTAACCCTCCTTCATTCCTGTAGGCAGGAAGTGGAGCTCAGCTCAGTTCAGCTCGTAGCTATAGATCAAGCTCTGTCTCTTTGTATTGGGTACGATCATCTCTGTTACGCATTTTGTCCAATCACCCGTTGCGTTTCCACTGTCATGCTTAATCACATTACGTGTGAGGAATAAATTAGAGCAAAACACAGGGCCCAGAGAGTTCCTCAGTATTGGAACCAGAGGAACGGGCAGTACCTCATTTTGATACTCATGATACATAAGCACAAGTCCTGTGACCCTGATATGCCCCCCTTTCCTCCATCCCTGTCCCCCCTCCTCCATCCTGGTGCATATTTTAGTGCATGGTGTTATGTATAGGCTTCTGATGATACAAGCAGGTTTATAATGATGTCTACGCCCATGAGTGTTTCTTCCCTGCACTGTGACATAATACAAGCTATTAGTGCTATTCCTCTTCTTTAACCTTTGGTTAGTTCTCTTTATATCAAAAAACAATAAAACTATTATTCGACTACACAAATTTAGCAGATGTCCAGATTCAGTTCTATTCTACCCATAGTCCTGGTCTGGACTCAGCTAGCTCCTGTTGTCTCTGCTTGAGAGAGTGTATGACCCTGTCACTTGTACCGTGTGTCACATTTTCTACAGTTGTATTTTGAGGATGTGTGTGACAGAGCTTGCATGATAATGAACTGTCCCCTCGACATAGCAAGTTTAATACACTGCTAATAATACAGGGTATTTTCTAGGCATGCAAACTGCAATTAACATTTTTTACAGATATTGACAACCAATACGTTGATGATAGCTAAGATGACAAATCTCTTAAACGTTAACACTTCTCCCCCCTTCTATAACAATTATTTGCATTTTTCTGGACACTTGTCCCAACAATGTATTTTATTTCACTGTGACATTGTAGCATCATATTTATGCCATTTACATAAAGATAATTTATCATTAGAGAAAAAAAACTGCTCCCATAGCTGGAATGTCATCTGTTTTCTGTGTGTTCTCATGGGAATAAACCTAATATGGCCAAAAGCACATTACAGTATGTTTCTGTTAGAGAACCATGTGTGTGTGTTTGCATGCTTGTGTGCCTGTTTATGTGGGTATCTGTGTCCGCCTGTCTGTGCACACGTGTGTGTGCATTTGTTAGTGTGTTAATTTAGTCCTCTGTAAGTATGTGTGGTTAGGAGTTATTCCCCTCACAGAGAGAGAGAGAGCTACAGTGGCTTGTGAAACTATTCACTCCCTTGGCATTTTTCCTATTTTGTTGCCTTACAACCTGGAATTAAAATGTATTTTTTTTTTGGGGGGGGGGCGGTTTGTATCATTTGATTTACACAACATGCCTACCACTTTGCAGATGCAACATGTTTTTTTATTGTGAAACAAACAAGAAATAAGACCAAAAAAACTGAACTTGAGTGTGCATAACTATTCACAAAGCCAATACTTTGTAGAACCACCTTATGCAGCAATTACAGCTGCAAGTCTCTTGGGGTATGTCTCTATAAGCTTGGCACATTTAGCCACTTGGATTTTTGTCCATTCTTCAAAGCAAGACTGCTCCAGCACCTTCAAGTTGGATGGGTTCTGCTGGTGTACAGCAATCTTTAAGTCATACCACAGATTCTCAATTGGATTGAGGTCTGGGCTTGGACTAGGCCATTCCAAGACATTTAAATGTTTCCTCTTAAACCACTCAAGTGGTGCTTTAGCAGTAGGCTTAGGGTCATTGTCCTGCTGGAAGGTGAACCTCCATCCCAGTCTCAAATCTCTGGAAGACTGAAATAGGTTTCCCTCAAGAAGTGCCGTGTATTTAGCGCCATCCATCATTCCTTCAATTCGGACCAATTTCCCAGTCCCTGCCGATGAAAAACATCCCTGCAGGGATGGTATTCTCGGGGTGATCAGAGGTGTTGAGTTTGTGCCACACATAGCATTTTCCTTGATGGCTAAAAAGCTCAATTCTAGTCTCATCTGACCAGAGTACCTTCTTCCATATGTTTGGGGAGTCTCGTACATGCCTTTTGGCGAACACCAAAAGTGTTTGCTTATTTTTTTCTTTAAGCAATTACTTTTTTCTGGCCACTCTTCCGTAAAGCCCAGCTCTGTGGAATGTACGACTTATAGTGGTCCTATGGACAGACACTCCAATCTCTTCTGTGGAGCTTTGCAGTTCCTTCAGGGTTATCTTTGGTCTCTTTGTTGCCTCTCTGATTAATTCCCTCCTTACCTGGTCCGTGAGTTTTGGTGGGCAGCCCACTCTTGGCAGGTTTGTTGTGGTGCCATATTCTTTCCATTTTTTAATTATGGATTTAATGGTGCTCGATGGGGTGTTTTTTATATAACTCAACCCTGATCTGTACTTCTTCACAACTTTGTTCCTGACCTGTTTGGAGAGCTCCTTGGTATTCATGGTGCCACTTGCTTGGTGGTTCCCCTTGCTTAGTGGTGTTGCAGACTCTGGGGCCTTTCAGAACAGGTGTATATATACTGAGATCATGTGACACTTAGATTGGACAGAAGTGGACTTTATTTAACTTCTTCTTCTTCTAAAACAAGTTCTTTTTTTCATTTCACTTCACCAATTTATATTATTTTGTGTATATCCATTGCATGAAATCCAAATAAAAATCCATTTAAATTACAGGTTGTAATGCAACAAAATTGGGTAAAACACCACGGGGGAGGAACACTACAGTGCCTTACAAAAGTTTGAGGGTTGAATGAAGGTTCTGCTTGAGCAAGGCCTGGTTTCACCCAAGGCTCTGCAAAACAGTTTTACACATGCTACCTGACAACTGGATTAGAGGTGCATCGAATCATGAGAAACAGATTTAAGCAGCCATTTGGCACACCACATTGATGTGGAACAATCTCATCTTGCACAGAAGCTCTGGGCACAAACACACTACTCAGCACATGCAGCTGGTAGGGAATAATGATACAAACAAGAAATAGAGATCCAAGGCTATGTATGAATTTAGCACCATCTGTACTGTATATACAGCGTGTATTAAACCACAATTCCTTCGATGACTACCAATAACTGTGTGGGTGATTCAGTTTTCCTGTGCAAATCGGTATTGACCAAAAACATAATGTCATAGGTTACCAGGGAAAGGAGCCAAATCCTGGCTATATGATTTCCAGCTTTTCACTGCTGCCTATCCAAATGATTTATGAGTAAGAATCCCTGGTAACATTAATAGCTATACTCACCACCCAGCAGCAAAACACCATCTCTGAGTCAGCTTCCTCAGTGTATTAGGAGATTCGTAAGGAGATTCGTTTGGATGTGGTTCCCCCTGAAACAGCCTGCCAAACGATTATGAAGATGTCACAGCTATTAACTGGGAACAGAGAAATAACCCGCCACAAAAGTCACTGCCATTATCACATTTCTGCTTGGGTTCAAAGCAAAGGCTAGCCCAATCAGACCAAGCTACCAGCAATAGCAAACATCCGCATAGAGAATGTTTTGGTGTGTCGGAGCCGTCAAATTTGTGAGCTATTGCAATCATTGTCATGTTAGATGTTCAGAAGGAGAAAGTGTAGGCTACATAGAACAAAAATGATAATAATGAGGGTTTCTATCATCATACTGGAGGTGTAGATTTCATCTCATATTCCAGTGTTCAAACTTCGAAACAAGGCTGCATGGGATTTCTCATAACGTGCAGTCAATGGCAATTTCCACTTTAAGTATAATGACAGGATCCTCTTGTGGATTTTACAGCTGTAACACAGTTCCACCTCAGACACCGCCATGAGGATCAGATTGAATAGACCCTTAGACTTTTTACCGTTATTTAGCTAGGCAAATCAGTTAAGAACCAATTCTTATTTTCAATGACAGCCTAGGAACAGTGTGTTAACTGCCTTGTTCAGGGGTAGTAAGACACATTTTTACCTTGTCAGCTCAGGGATTTGATCTTGCAACCTTTCAGTCACAAGTCCCACGCTTTAACCTCTAGACTACCTGCCACCTCAAAGTGTGTGTTTGAGTTTGGAAGAATGCAGTTGTGGTTGAGACTTGGGTGCCATAGAAATACGTGACAGTTCATTGCCAAGGCCGTTCATGGGTTTTTAAATCAGAACCTTGAACTTCAAATATCTACTGGCTCCAATATGACTATAAATAACCTGAAATGATGACAGAAACAAAGGTTTCATGAAATTATGAATTACTATTTATATGAAACTGTGTGTGTGTGTGTGTGTGTGTGTGTGCGTGCGTGCGTGCGTGCGTGTGTGTGCATGTTTTCCATTTTCAGTCCTGACAAGGCCGGAAAACAATACTTTTTAGGGTTTGGGGTTAAGGTTAGGAGTTAGGCTTAGGTTTAGGGGTTTGGGGTTAAGGTTAGGAGTTAGGGTTAGGTTTAGGGGTTTGTGGTTAAGGTTAGGAGTTAGGGGTTTGGGGTTAAGGTTAGGAGTTAGGGTTAGGTTTAGGGGTTTGTGGTTTGGGATTAAGGTTAGGAGTTAGGGTTAGGTTTAGGGGTTTGGGGTTAAGGTTAGGAGTTAGGGTTAGGGGTTTGGGGTTAAGGTTAGGAGTTAGGGTTAGGGGTTTGGGGTTAAGGTTAGGAGTTAGGGTTAGGGGTTTAGGGTTTGGGGTTAAGGTTAGGAGTTAAGGTTAGGAGTTAGGTTTAGGGGTTTGGGGTTAAGGTTAGGAGTTAGGGTTAGGTTTAGGGGTTTGGGGTTAAGGTTAGGAGTTAGGGTAGGTAGTGTCATCTGCAAACTTGATGATTGAGTTGGAGACGTGCATGGCTACGCAGTAGTGGGTGAACAGGGAGTACAGGAGAGGACTGAGAACGCACCCTTGTGTTGAGGATCAGCGTAGTGGAGATGTTGTTTCCTACCTTCACCACCTGGGGGCGGCCCGTCAGGAAGTCCAAGACCCATTTGCACAGCGCGGGGTCGGACCCGGGGTCTCAAGCTTAATGATGAGTTTGGAGGGTACTATGGTGTTGAATGCTGAGCTGTAGTCAATGAACAGCATTCTTACATAGGTATTCCTCTTGTCCAGATGGGATAGGGCAGTGTGTAGTGTGATGTAGATTGCATCGTCTGTGGACCTATTGGGGCAGTACGTAAATTGGAGTGGGTGTAGGGTAACCGGTAGGGTGGAGGTGATATGATCCTTGACTAGTCTCTCAAAGCACTTCATGATGACAGAAGTGAGTGCCACGGGGCGATAGTCATTTAGTTCAGTTACCTTAGCTTTCTTGGGAACAGAAACAATGGTGGCCTTCTTGAAGCGTGTGGGGACAGCAATTTGGGATAGGGATTGATTGAATATGTCTGTAAAACCACCAGCCAGCTGGTCTGCATATGTGCATGCATGCATGCGAGCATGTGTGCTTGCGTGTGTGTGCTTGTGGACATACTCACTGTAGAAAAAAGGCAAAACTCTCTAGGACTGATGAATGTGCCTATACAGTACAGTTAGTATACATTACCTGGACTAAAGGGCTACTGTTCTTACCAGGGCCATCCATGGCAATGGAGGTTCTCTTACCTTTCAATGACGCATGCTCATTAAGAATATAAGTGCAATGTCCATTAACAAACATGTAGCCAAAGTAATGAAGGAAAATATATTTTTTTAAAATAGTATATATATATATAAAGATATATATATATATATATATATATATATATATATATATATATATATATATATATATATATATATATATATATATATATATATATATATATATATATACACACATATAAATACATATATATTTACAAAAATATTTATGGTTTATTGGAAATTATGCCGACAATTACATTGATGTAAGCTACAATCTATCTGCAGTATTATAGTTTTTTTTACAATCGCTTACACAATAAAAGTGGTACTTGAGGCACACTCAGTGAAACCATTAACTCATGTACCTAATCTTCAGACCAAGTCTGCAAAACTGCAAGCACATTATCTGCTTTAAACTCAGTTTGCAATTGTAAAACACACTTTTTGCAAAACACTAAACACAGTTCTCTACATTAGATACATTTTTCAAAACTAACAGGTCTTGTGTTTCGTTTGGAAAACACTGCCATTCAAAATGCCACTCATTTACCGATTACCTACACCCAGTGATTACCTACACCCAGTGATTACCTACACCCAGTGATTACCTACACCCAGTGATTACCTACACCCAGTGCTTACCTACACCCAGTGCTTACCTACACCCAGTGATTACCTACACCCAGTGATTACCTACACCCAGTGCTTACCTACACCCAGTGATTACCTACACCCAGTGATTACCTACACCCAGTGCTTACCTACACCCAGTGCTTACCTACACCCAGTGATTACCTACACCCAGTGATTACCTACACCCAGTGCTCACGTGTCAAAACACTTATAGCTCATTTCTTCACTTAGAAATCAGAGCTTGAGCACTATAAATAGGCTTCAGGTTGGCTTTCTTGGTTTGGACAACAATGGAGGCCAATTTTGGAGAGAGAGTTAGAGGAAGAGGAGTGAGTGTAAGAGGGGGACGAGGACAAGGAGGAGGTCTGTGGTGACATAGACGAGGGGGCATGCCAGGGCTGGATACGCCACTCCAGACACTACTTCCCCCACTGTTCAGCCAGAGAGAACATCGCTTGTGATGTTGATGAGGTGCTGTGGCCAGACCCAAATCAAATGGGAGACAGAATGCACACTAATTGTTTCTTTCTGTATAGTAACAAGCCTGTTTTTTTATATTCGACTGTATTTGTTTAGTCTGTTACTGTTCATCCTGAAATCTGGATGAAAATACAATGTTTTGAGAAAGAAATACATTTTACCCCCCTTGCATTTCTGTTTATAGTGTAAATATATACTGAACATGCATACATACTGTATATATTTGTGCACATATATGTACGTGTGCGTGCTATGGCAACTACCATGGACTCCACTACACACTGCACATGCAAAAGACACGAGATAGTAGTGTTTTAGATTTGTCACATCTGTGTGTAGTTGCCGTTTGTTTGTGTGTAGAGTTTTGATGTAAAAACACAATTTTGAGAAGAGTTAAAATAGGTTTGAATGAAGTGTTTGGTTTTGCAAGAGATGTGCGACGTTTTGCATGTTGTGTGTGTGTTTTGAGGTTTTGTGTGTAAAGTCTGGAGAAAAGGAGCCATAGTTTCAGAAATCATGTGTAAGCCCCGCCCCAAAAAATAAGAAAATAAATAAAAGTAACCAGAACAGAACATCCTGTTTAAGCAAGATATTTTAACTTAGGGAAAAGCAAGTGGGAGGAATTCACTTGGCATTTGTTCCAAAACAATGGAGTGGGCCCACTCTATCTCTGACCCTACTGAACAACACCCACGCACTACTGAACACACACACACTCCACTTTTAGAGATAGCGTGTACCTGTAAATGTATTCATTTTGAATTAGTAGACATACTGTCTTGTGTTATTTTTTCTCTGAACTATACTGAACAAAAAATATAAACGCGACATGCAACAATTTCAATGATTTTACTGAGTTACAGTTCATATAAAGAAATCTGTCAATTGAAATAATGTCATAAGGGCCTAATCAATGGATTTCACATGACTGGGCAGGTGCACAGCCATGGGTGGGCCTGGCCGGGCATAGGCCCACCCACTGCGGAGCCAGGCCAAGCCAATCAGAATAAGTTTTTCCCCACAAAAGGGCTGTTTTTACAGACAGAAATACTCCTTAGGTTAGTAATTTCTCCGGGTGTGGAGGTCCTAGGCTGGCACAAGTGGTCTGTGGTTGTGAGGCCGGTTGGACGTACTGCCAAATTCTCTAAAACGACATTGGAGGTGGCTTATGGTAGAGAAATTAACATGAAATTCTCTGGAAACAGCTCTGATGAACATTCCTGTAGTCAGCATGCCATTTGCCTCAAAACTTGAGACATCTGTGGCATTGTGTTGTGTGACAAAATTGGGTATTTTAGAGTGGCCTTTTATTGTCCCCAGCACAAGGTGCACTTGTGTAATGATCGTGCTGTTTAATCAGCTACTTGGTATGCCACACCTGTCAGGTGCATTGATTATCTTGGCAAAGGAGAAATGCTTACGAGCAGGTTGTCACGCCCTGGTCTTAGTATTTTGTGTTTTCTTTATTTTTATCTTTATTGCAAAGTCTATGGTTGCCTGAGGCGGTTCTCAATCAGAGGCAGGTGATTCTCGTTGTCTCTGATTGGGAACCATATTTAGGCAGCCATATTCTTTGAGTGTTTCGTGGGTGATTGTTCCTGTCTCAGTGTTTTGTATTCACCAGATAGGCTGTATAGGTTTTCACGCTCCGGTTCTTGTTTTCTTTTTGTATATTATGTATATTATCAACCACGCTGCATTTTGGTCCGACTCTCTTTCACCCGAAGAAAACCGTAACACAGGTATGTAAACAAATTTGTGCAAAAGATTTGGGAGAAATAAAGCCTGTTCGTAGGGAACATTTCTGGAATATTTTATTTCAGCTCATGAAACATGGGACCAACACTTTACATGTTGCGATTATATTGTTGTTCAGTATAAATATCTACAGTCATCCACAACCTCCTACAATGAGGCTTGTTTTATTTAGACCAAAAACAGAAACAAGAGCATCACAAAGCTTGAAGCGCTTTAGGTCACTGCGTCCACCCATAGCAATCAGATCATTCCCTTCCTCCAACTGCCCTCACAGACCTGGCTGTGTAGATGTCACGTGAATGTGTTTGATTTGATGTTTTGAGCCCCTGGTTTCAATGTTTTCCTCCAAGTGTTGAGGTGCATCTGCTGGAGAGATGATCACATACACCGGTGTTATGTGATCATCTCTCCATCAGACAGGCCTTTGACTTCACCTCGGGGCCAGAGAGGTGAGAGATTCTCTTTTATGCGATTTGATGGGATGACATCCCCCCTTCGCCTAGCAGCGGGAACCATCTCCTACAGAGTTTTTGAGAGGGTCACCTGCTGTGCTACATGACTGCACATCCCCAGGAACAAGATTCTATTTGGAACAACAAGCTCTACAGTCAACCCACAGGTAGGGATATCGGCCACTGAGGTCAAAGGCAATGTGAGATGTTTTTCATGCGAGAAGGACTTGTTCTGTTTTGGTGGGAATAGAATCCTAATGACAGGGTTGACATCTTTTTGGGGTGGGTGGTGTTTCATTTTCTGACTCAGACTTGAGAATTAGATACATTTTGGGGCGATGGAGGATATTTATCATAAACAGCAAACTTTTCTTTGGCTCTGGGGCTTTTATAGTGCTTTACTGAGCATGAGCTCAAACTCAAAGACAGATTATGAGTTTATTTAGATGAATCTTGAGTCTGGAACAATATTGATGTGGTTGGGACTTACATTAGCTAGGCATTACTAACTACACTAGAAGATATGTGAGGTGCTTATGGGTAGTGAAATGCGTCCCATTCTGCCTTGAACACAAATAGTTACATTTTGAATCATATTGTATAGTTTGTCTGCAGAGTTTGAGTGAGCCTTTCGCTGACAATTTGTGTTTGTTAGACAGGAAACAATAAAGAGCCGTCTGATGGTACCTTCTGTCTTGGCGCTCTTCAGTCTCATAACATGCAGTTAAGGAAAAGGGCATCCAGATGGTTATGGGAGAAATGATTACATCTCCCTAATGATTTGGACATCTTTAGTGAAGGAACATTCAAATGAGGATAAAACAAAAAAAATGAAAAGTTGACTTTTTAAACATCCTAATGTGCTTGAAGTCAATGGACTAGTTCAGCTACACTATTGAATTGCATTACAACTATGGAAGATAAAACAGGAGCTGCTGCTTTCTTTCCTGTTTTGATTTGTGTATATTTGTAGTTGTGTAGAATTATATTGCATATAATAATAAACTACATTCATCAATCTGACTATATTATTATGTGAATAAATGCAACAGGCCCTGTGCGTCTCTGGAGGATCGAGTCAAGGTAGCGAGCCATACATCACCTCTCAGTATTACTATAATGAACATGTGTCTAACTTGCACCATTATGCAATTATTAAGAGGGTAGATACAAATACTGTACCTAATCCTGATGACCAATGTTCTAGCATTCATTTAGGCCTCTGGTGATTCGAGAGGGTTCTGTTCAAAGAGAACCTACATCAATGGTAAATCAATAGGCCCAAACAATGGCTACAAGTAGAGGCCTCAGTTAGTTGTGTCTTGAAGTTCTATCGTCAAAAGATACTTTGCTGTAACAAAGTTTGGAGCTTCTTCAGGGCTTGATTCTGCGCAGAGACAGTTTTCTATACCAGTATTAAAACTAGGATGCAGCCTCCTTGTTCAGCCGAATCTGATATACAGACTTCAAAAGGCCGACAAATGGTTCTGGGCTATTTAAGATGTGATTCATAAACATCAGAACCCTCCACCTACCGTATACAGTACGACTGAGTCAGTAGAACTACCTGTAGTATGGCCTCTACAGTAGAATAATGTCCACTGTGTCCAAAATTGTTGTGAATAACTATCTGGAAAGAACACTTGAATAACTGGCTGACAAAATACCAACTAGGCACAGATGTTAATTCAACATCTCCCATGTTGGTTCAACGTAATTTCATTGAAAAGACATGGAAACAACATTGATTCAACCAGTGTTTGCCCAGCTGGTATGCCCTGAGGTACCATTTTCTTGGCCAGTTTTAATGATAAAATAATATGGACTGCCTACTTAGCAATTTGCTACTTATTGGTATTGAATAACTGTAGGGACCAAATTACATTTGAGCCACATTTTCTTCCTTCTATTTGTTTACTAGAGTTCTTCACCTTGACTGTGTGTTCCCCACATCCACCTACACACTAAAACACATGCGGTATTCTGTCCTCACTCTCACTACAATCGTGACACATAACTGGATGACTAAACAGTTTTTCCTCCTACTGACTCACACTCCTCACTACTGCAGGAGTTTAACATTACACATTTTTCTGCTCACCTGTACAAAACACCTATCATCCCTCATAAATAGAATATTTAATTTAAACTGCAACATTAAGTTTGATAGATTCCGCGCAAGTCAAAAAACACCCCATTAGTTATTTTATTAAGCGGAATATCTTGTCTACTTACAACGCTGTATTGGGGCACATATCCATACTCCTGCGTTATTTTTCTTAGCATTTAGGCTTACAGATATTCTGAACAAGTTTGCGGACTGACAATTCTAGGACTAAAATTGTCCCTTTATGTTCAATGGAGTTTCATACCATACATACTGTAGTTGCAGGGTATATTGACTTCTGGAACATTTGGTGGGTTAAGTCAGGCCAAGGGGGAAAAACTCTAGTGAACATTCAGTGATTACTCGTGATCCAATTGAAATCCTCGGTGAGTAAACCCTGGCTGACCCCTCTGGCTGTGAACCTTTAGCTGTAAGTTGCATTTGGATTATGAGGGAAGCGCCGGATGACAAGGAACAAATTTATAACAACCAGAACCATCCTTAGCCTCTGCAATTTATAGATTTACTGTACGTATGTACTGTACTGACTGCGTATGTGTACTGCCTTTGCATAAATACTCTTGTATAGAAGCATGCTGCAAGATCCCGCTGGATGAGTCACCCTTCAATCATCAGCAATAGTGTAGTGTTTTGTACTTACACATACAAAGCTAAGATGAAAGACAAATTGCTCACACAATTGTCACTGCTCTATACAACTAAACAAAAGAGTTTGCAAGCCTCAGTCTCAACCACACTTTATTGTTCTATAACGTGAGTTTCTTCTTCATTGCTGTTTCTCTCAAACAGAGAAAGTACATGCTTGTGACCTTTCTGCAGATTCCCCTGACATCCTCCAGCCTGCAGCCATAGTTCTGTCAGCTCTCTCCTCAGCCTCACTGCAGCATACTGAACGCTTCTCACAGAGTCATTATGTTAAGTGACAGAAACGCCTTGGATACCACCCCCCAAAAAAAAATATATATATATAAAAAAAAATGTCGGATTTAATGTCGATAGTTTTAGTGGTAATAACTGCCACGGAGAAGAGGGGCGCTGCATTTTCAGCACTATTGTTTCTTAGTCTCATACTAAGAAACAATAGCAGCTCTTAACAGACCTTTTTTGAAGTTTCAAAATGTTCTACTGAGACGGCTTCTGTTCAAACAACGACGTCAGCAAGCTGGTAAGTCAGCTAGCCATTTTGTAGCCAATTTGAAAGCTCTAGCACAGTCGTAATTTTGGAGCAATACAAGACAACTGATAAGAGATCAGGCAATTTGAAAAACTTCCAACCTCTGGGTACAAGAGACTGTCACTTGAAGATTAATAATTGAACCCTTGCTAATTCACACACTTGCTCTAAAAATAGTAATATTTTGTGGATCTACCCGTCACACTTCAAGGTCTCCAGATTGCCCAGCTACGGGCCAGACATGCAGAGACAGTTTTCTATACCAATATTAAAACTAGGATGCAGCCTCCTTGTTCAGCCGAATCTGATATACAGACTTCAAAAGGCCGACAAATGGTTCTGGGCTATTTAAGATGTGATTCATAAACATCAGAACCCCCCCACCGTATACAGTACGACTGAGTCAGTAGAACTACCTGTAGTATGACCTCTACAGTAGAATAATGTCCACTGTGTCCAAAATGGTTGTGAATAACTATCTGTAAAGAAGACTTGAATAACTGGCTGACAAAATACCAACTAGGCAAAGATGTCAATTCAACTTGTCAGTGGGAGGTGTGAGGTGATGGCGGTTCAGGCTGGTGAACACCTGCCATAGGTGCTCATCATGAGTGGCAATGTGTGACCCATGCACCACAATGTCATCTAGGTAGACCACAACACCAGGGCAGCTGGCGAGGACAGTGGTCATGATTTTCTGAAAGCAACTTGGTGCTGAGCTCAGGCCAAAAGCCATGCGCTTGTAGCGATACAGTCTGGTGTGAGTGATGAAGCCTGTTAAGTTCCTGCTCTCCAGATGAAGAGAAACCTGCATATAGCCCTGTCGATGGTTGAGCTTGGAGGAGACGTGGGAGCCATGGAAGTGTTTTGTGAGCTTCTCCGTTGTGGGTAGTGGATATCTGTCAGGCACTATTGCTTTGTTGGCTGCTCGCATGTCAACACAGGTTCTGATGCCCCCTGTTTTCTTCTGAACAATCACCAGGTTCAAAACCCAGGGAGAGGTGACGATGGGTTCGATTAGATCCTCAGCCATGATTGGCGATCCTCCTTGTTATCTTTGGAGGGCCAGGGGAATCCGACACAGCAGCGGTTGAATTACAGGAGGAACGCTGTGGGCCAAGAGTGGTTTCTGTGTGAATGCAGTCAGACATCCCAAACCACTAAACAGCTCTGGATACCATTGATGCCACGGAGAAGACACATGAAGTATCTTGACCCCACTGTTGTCCTGTAGAGAGAATCCGAGACTGACAAAAAGGTCCAGGCCTATGTTTGCACCCTGGCATGTGATGTGAAACTGGAAGGAGTCTAAGGCCTTGGAACCATAACATACTGGGAGGTGGAGCAGGCCGACGACATCTATCTTGCTCTGACCGTAGCCACAGAGTGTGGTGGACAGAGGCAGCAGCGGTACATGCTGGAAGAACTGGTTGTATGTTGCATTTAGCAAAGACACCTTGGCACCGGAGTCAAGGAGAGTGGGAACACAGCTCTCTTCCAGGGCACATTGTAAAGTTCTCTGAGTGGGGCCCCACTGTATGGATCACTGCCTGTGTGTTGTGGCTGTCGTAGGCACGTTGTTGCGCTGATGCTTTAGCGGGAGTGGAGCAGACAAGGGACCCATGTTCCTGTTGAAACCACTTCACCTCTTACCTAGCAACCAAAGTGTCACACACATCCACACTTCTATCACCCACAGGCAAACGGATTTAATCAGTGCCTAAAAAATGGACTGCACATGGCCAGAGGTTTCTCTCTGGGGACTGCACTCTCCCAGACCCTTCTCCACTACCTTGCAGATTGTCATTCCACTACGGGAGTCTCCCCCGCCTCACTCATGTTGGGGCGTGAGCTTGTGCTACCCCTCACCAGACCTCGCCCACCAGTTGGGTCTTCAGTGCGGAAGGATCAGCATGACATGAAGCACAGGTTCGACAAGAAGCCCAGTGATCAGCCGCCAATCATCGAGGTATCTGAGTCCGAGCATGTCAACCACATCGTGCCAACAAACTGAGCACATTCTGGTCCTCTCCAAGTCAGGTCAGTAGTCAACTGGACCCAGTGACATTTCAACTGGCAGATGGATCTCGTTGGCATGCCAGCTGTCTACTCAGGGTTCCTGCTCCCATGAACACAGTAAACGTGGCCACTGCTCCAGTGGTCAGGTAGGACATTCCCGTTGCCATGCAACCTGCTCAGCCTCCTGAACAGCCAGCTGTCTTCTCCTGAGCCCAGACATGTCAGGATTTATGCACCCCTTGGGCATTTTCAGGATTTTGATACTACAGTTGGAGTCAGAAGTTAACATACACTTAGGTTGGAGTCATTAAAACGTGTTTTTCAACCACTCCACAAATGTCTCGTTAACAAACTATAGATTTGGCAAGTTGGTTAGGACATCTAATTTGTGCATTTTTCTAACAATTGTTTACAGACAGATTATTTCACTTACAATTCACTGTATCACAATTCCAGTGGGTCAGAAGTTTACATAGACTAAGTTTACTGTGCTTTTAAACAACTTGCAAAATACCAGAAAATGATGTCATGGCTTTAGAAGCTTCTGATAGGCTAATTGACATCATTTGAATCAATTGGAGGTGTGGATGTATTTCAAGGCCTACCTTCAAACTCAGTGCATCTTTGCTTGACATCATGGGAAAATCAAAAGAAATCAGCCAAGACCTCAGAAAAAAAAGTAGACCTCCACAAGTCTGGTTCATCCTTGGAGATATTTCCAAATGTTATGTTTGTTATTTAGCTCCTGTGAGTTTGTTGTGTGGGTCTTTGACTCATCATATTGTTATCCTGAAGGGCCACCGTACTTTGGCAAAACGTTGATATGTGAGCTCAGGGAAGTGGGCATGTAAGCGAGATGGCTAATAAACTTTTGTCGTTGTTAAAGTCTTATTCTTCCAACACAACACCCACATAACCTTTAGCTTCCCCTTGTGTCGTGATCCTATTGTTTAGCCTACATGCTCTAGGATCAGACAACACTGGATGCCTGATTAACATGGACTTGGGTTTGAAAGGTAAGCTCTGTTAACACGTAGTGCACACATAGTGCTGTAGCCTCATCTAATTGAAACCCAGGCCTCTCAAGACATATAGCAAGGCACTTGTATAATTGTGCTCCATGAGGAAGACAGAGGCAGACCCTCTTGGGATGTTTTGGTACTGTGCTGTCCTGACCTAACCTAGTATGTATGGAGAGTGTGTATTCAGTTATGCAACCATATGCAGAGGGGCTTAGCATTGTTACGGTCCATTCATGTTTGACAGGATCGTTTTCAATGGCTTTCTTTTAAATCTCCCACATTGACTACAGTACATGCCATAGATAATTGGAACTGTAGCTATTTGGATTATTTTACGCAGATGACTGCTTGAATCTGCTCAACGCAGTATTTTTTTTGCCATTTATATCTGTTAACTGAAATGCAGTATGTGTTTTATAAAATGAATGGTCCCATAGAGCCTTTACTTGAACAAATGTAATTTCAGAAACAATAAGACACCGGGGTAGACATAACATTATGTGTGCATGTTATGCTGTTGTTTTCCTGATATAGTCCAACTTTTGTTGATGACTAATATTAGCTCTCTTTCCCAAGCATGCAGGGCACCTTACCCCAGGCCAAGGCACAGCGAGCCATCTGCAGCATGACAATCCTAATGTCAGGGTATGAGATCATGTGGAAGCCTGGTGACTAGGACACATTTTGCCACATACATCAACTGTCATACATCAACTGTCATACATCAACTGGGTTTGACAGGCACCACCTATGTTTTTGGATGAGTAGTGCTTAAATACACTTATTTACTCTGCAAATTACCAATTGTATTTTTATTTAATTTGGTTTCTTCATAAACTGGTGAAGAAGGAGTGGAGGAGATAACACGCCAATATATGTGTATAAAACCACTGCTGACACAGCCATTGTAGAAGATGTACCCTGGCATCTGGCCAGGAGCCTTGACACCAGCAACTCTCACAGTGGCAAAGCATTTGTCCCATTCCAAGAGCCCTCAATACAGTCCACCTCAGTCTGCTCCCAGACATTCCATTCCCTCTCACATCCTTCACATTATGTGACTGCTGACTTGTTTCACAGACAATTGGTCCCTTGGCTCAGATTCATCGTAGTACCCCCTTGCAAACAGAAGTGCTGTCAACTCATCCCCGATCCCCACTCTGTCCCGTCCGTTCTCATCATGGCCCAGGAGTCAGGACCACTTCAGTGTCCGATCAGATCCACTCCTCCTGACACCTCTCTTCCACAGGCCAATCAAGGGAGCTAAATCCCTATGACAATATCAATAGCTGAGCCTATTGGCTCTCCTTGTTTTACACTTGAAAATGTGGCGATGTCTCAAAACTATAGCTTCAATTTCTCCAACAAAGGGAAGGGAAACCATAAGTGTTTGAACGAACCTACCATCTCTGGACAATAAACAACATATGTGGAATGATAAATAAACTTTATTAGATTGAACTCTTGTGATTGCTTGGCACAACCATCTCATTTGCTCCTGTGGTTGTTATCATTGATTGGGTGTGATCAGGGTCTAATAAACCAACTAATATGTTCCTGTGGTGGAGTTTTGATTGGTTAATGTAATATTCCTTATGTTTAATATGAATAATAAAGCAATGTCCAGACACAGACCCAGTTGGTAATTTATTTAGAAGTGTTGATTGGCTCACACTCACGGGGGGTTGACTGACTACCATAAACTGTAGTACTATGGATCCACCAAGAGGTGTCGTATTAGGTTAGT
Source organism: Oncorhynchus tshawytscha (assembly GCF_018296145.1). Taxonomy (NCBI): domain Eukaryota; kingdom Metazoa; phylum Chordata; class Actinopteri; order Salmoniformes; family Salmonidae; genus Oncorhynchus; species Oncorhynchus tshawytscha. The sequence goes on from NC_056441.1 coordinate 70,228,284, forward strand.
GTTGTCGGAAACAATTAGCAGTGTTACTGCAATGTTGTACATAAACAATTACAGTTAATGTTCTAATTGAGCCTAATCTTGGGCTATATTCATCCATGCTGCAGCAGCGAGGCTCCTCTGTGGCCTCCTCCCTCCACAGGGAGTCAGTCTAACAGCTCTGTCTCCACTTTCCTTCCATCCCTAATCTTCAATGTTTCATCTTTTAATGGCTGCTCATTTCCTCCTTTCCACCCTTTTCTGCCTCCCTCTCTGCATCACTTTCCCATCATCCCTTATATTGGTGCAGAGCTCCAGAGAACAGCTGTCGGTCACCTGTGGAGACAGTATAATAAGCTCAGACAACAAGACTGGGACTAAAATTGTGCAGCCGTTAAATGTCCCTCCCAGTCGCAGTAAGCCTCCTTTGAAATCTGCATACTAGGAGAAGCTGAAATATTAAAGTGGGGCGTAGGGGCGGGTGAATGAGATGCAACGGGCACAGTTGGAATCAGTGTGGAATGAAAATTAATTCCCAGTTTTTGCTTTACCATCTTTCACTGCCAAGAAGAGCTTGGTCAGGTCCAAGGAGCAGAGAATTGGCTGGCCAATATTCTGCTGATCTATGGCTTCGTACAGCTTTTTTCACAGGACAGAGACTGTTGCATTGCTGCCAGAGATGTAAAATAAACCTGGTAGGACACCACTTGTATACAGATTGTCAGTCTGAGAGGGAAGTGCCAAGTGAAAGTGATGGGGTCATGATAGGGGCTGCCCCAAATGATTGACATATAATAATTGATTATGCTTATGTTGTATTAATAGAAGGGGAAGGGCTATAAGACCCTCCCCCACTACATTTATAGGGTCCTGGACCACATATTAGCAATATATGCATTATAAGGTTTAATATTGTTCCACAGTTCTTTTCTAGTCTCTGCCTCTTATAAGAAATAGTCTGAGATGTGTGAGTTATTGCAGTCAAAACAGGGTGTCTGTGAGAAAGCGCCTCAAGGCGAAAAGAGATACATAGACACAGAACCCTGCAGGGGAGTAAAGAGATCAGACAAGTCAGACATACCACTGTACACCACACAGGAATTGAAAATTACTGCTGAGCCCTTAGAAAACACTGGACTACTATTTTCTCCTGCAAGTTTGCATAACTGTATATGCATGGGCTTGGTCTCATGAGTAGAAGGTGTTGACGTAGGCAGTTAGATCACTAGGGGTTGACTGCAAGCATATTAAAGCAACTTTGACCTTTTTTATTTTGCAGGACTTACTCGGAAACATGGGTGCTATGTTCCCGTTGTCAACTTCTGTCTGCAATTGCATTAAAGATTTGATTGATTGATTTACTTAAAGATATTGTCTGATTGCTGATTTCACCAATAAGCCAATGATTGACAAGGAACAAGGAACCTACCCGGAGCTGAGTCACCACAGAAAAGAGGGTTGTTTGATGGTTCGTGCCAACATGTCCACTACCACAGGGATGTGTCCTGGTCTTAACTCCTGTCCTGATGCCTTGCTATATCATGTAATGGTTTCTAAAGACCAGCATGCTAATGGGGAAGATGATACAGAAATCAAATGTCACTACAGAATATAAATTCATTGGTGGAACATTTTAAAGGCAGAGAAAATAAAAAATGTGTTTGTGAGCTAGATATTTACTAGAGTTGTCTAAATGTCAAACTAGGGTTGCATGCTTTTCTTTCCAGTAACTGGCATTCTGGCCCCACAGGCCTTAATGCGATCCAGAGGCTATTCAATCTTGTGTGTGTGCCCGCACGCATGCTGTGTGAGACCACGCTAACTGGGACAGGAGCCAAGGGAGAATTGCTCTCCAGCTGCTCCTCCCAGCCTGCCTCTGTACCCCAGGGTTATCCCTCTCCTCTGGGACGTCACCCCACAGAACACATCCAGCTCTCTCAGTTTCACAACATGGCTGAAGGGGAGAGTGGTTGGGGTTAGAAGAGGCTAAATGAGCACCTGACAGACCAGCCTGGTGCCTGTCACAGTCTTATTGAGAATCTATCGCTCTGGCTCCTTTTTTTCAGAATACAGTATACAATACTTGAAACACTAGTGTCAATATGCTTAAACCTACAAGTGGCACTTCAGTTAGTTGTTTGTAGACACATGCAACTCTGCAAGTCCAGCTAACCAGATGCTAGAATACAAGGGAATTTCTTTTGTCTGACGCCCATTTGTGTGAGATAACTCTAAAGTGCAATGTTTGCCAGGATTGTCCTAAAATGCTCAGTCAAGCACAACCTTTCAGAAATGATCAGAGTCCAAGGAAAAGCTTTTATTCATGTCATAATTAGATCAAGGAATGGCCCCTGGAGTTCTGGGAACATTGCTTGACAGTTCCTTTGGAACAAACATTCTTAGAACACTGAAAGGAAAATGGACAAGATGAGGTTACTTATACTTACAGCTATTTGCTCCATGTGAAGCATAAGCCTGAAACAAGCTCACATCATGACTGCAAGATGAGGTGAGCTGAGTATTGCCTCTAACCATGTAGTGGGAACCAAAATGGTGTTTACTAGATGACACCAGGAAACAGGATTTATTGTTTGCCGGCCTTTGACACCGGTTTGAACTCTGGTGGCCTGGAGTGTTTATTTTTGTGGCCACTGAGATGTAAAGATATGCTGGCTCAAGGTATTCTTCAATTTGGTGCTCGGAGATAAAGCTCAGATATATAGATCCTGCTTGCCCGACTCTGCAGCACACAGTCCACTATAAAAGCATCAAGCAGACAGTCTGCACTGGGAGCCCTTTGCAGCTACAGAGCAGCTTTGTCATGAGGCCAGATAATCATGGCCCACCTCGTTTGCTGATTGAAGCACTTTTTCCCCATTGAACATAGAGAAATCTATTTTGGTCTATTTTTTTTAAATCTATTTTTTCTGTCAGATATGGTCCAATTTTGAAAGAATAAGCCACACAGAAGAAAATGTATTACTTTTTCAAGCCCAGAGTGCATTTAGGCTGACCACTGTTCCTCAATCATGCTTGGTGAAATGTTTTTCTCAAAGCCTCTTATTGTAATCATATTTACTGCCAAGCGCCTCATTAGGGAGGAGTTAAGTGGGAGGGAGAGAGCCAGTCAGTGGGGCCATACATAGTTGAACTCCACTGATTCAAATGACATCATATATCACTTAAGGGCTCATTGAAAAGAAGGCTTGGATCACATACAATTCAGTTCCACACTGCAGAGTTGAAGGCATTCTGTACATGTTTTCAATCAGCTCCCTGTTTTCAGTGGCATCGATAGACATACATAAATTTTAATGTTGTAAAATAAATCTCAAACATGAAATTAAGTACATGAAGTGCATGCAACAGTTGTGACAAATAATCATAGTACTATTTGGAGCAATACAGTAAACAAGTACTGACAAACCTACAGTAGAAGTCCTCAACATTATTTCAGAATGCCATGGGATCTATTTTACTCTCCAAGAGCTGGAATGAATATTCTCAGGGCAGGGAAAACACTGCTTTGATGGTTATGAAACAGTCCATTTATTTTTACATTGTTTTCTAGGATTCTTATTCAACTCTTTCTGTATCGGGTAGACGGAGAGACACGAAGTTGACCTCTTCATAGCGTGGGTGGGTGTTACCACATCAAGAGCTGGTCGACAAGAGCATGGAGTTTTACTTTGCTCAAATCATCTGAATTGTATTATGATTTGGTGGGGATTTTGGAAAAAAAAGTGACATTGCAATATTATGCAAGCATATTCCTAACCCCGTATTTTCATTGGTAGCCAAATTATTTTAAACAAATAGATGTTTGAGAGCAACTAGCTTTGCAATGCAACATTTTCATTGTGGTTCTGTTCTTGTCTTTAAGCAAATGTCAAAGGCTGTATCAAGAGATTCCCTCCTGGGTCTGGAACTGTTCATGTTCTCTGACGTGCTCGGAGTTCACAGCTAACACAGCGTATTGAGTTAAATGCTACCATTTAACACGCTTATTTCCAGGAATATTTTTACACTCCATGCGATGCCATAAATGGACAGCATACATAAGGGAGTGTGTGTGTTTTCTGCTGGTCTCACCAGCTGATATTTTCATTGATAAGGTGCACGTTTCATGATGCTGCACAAAATGTCATTTGGAGATCAGAATTGACAGATCTTTCAATGCTAACAAATGAAATGTAGGTTATTTCACATTACACAAAAGCCTATGCTAAATCTAAACAGTGATGCAAAAGATATTCACCTGACCTGAATAAGTCAATAAATAAAAAGTAAAGGGTGTACACAGAAAATGTGTCTGGGATGTTGTGGGTCAGGCAAGGTGTGCAGAGCAGGCCTGCAGGTAGCCAGAGGGAGGGGGCTTGGTGAGGCCCCATGGGACACGTCACTTAACCCATTTGTTTCCCAGACATGCCACTATGCAAATATTATACCATTAGTAACCCAAACATGTAATCCATATTGCTTAATATACATGTTAATGTTCTGACGTCTGCTCTGGGTATATAGATATTTGGGCTGGGGTGTGTGGGTAATTGGGTTTAGGTGTGTGCTGGGGTATAATATAATAAAATGAACAAACAAGTACACCTACTCCCCAGCCCCAATATTTTATTTTACCTTAATTTAAAGTCAGTTAAGAACAAATTCTTATTTTCAATGACGACCTAGGAACAGTGTGTTAACTGCCTTGTTCAGGGGCGTAACGACAGATTTTTACCTTGTCGGCTCGGGGATTCGATCTTGCAACCTTTCCATTACTAGTCCAACGCGCTAACCACCTGCCGCCCCACTAGGCTATTTATATACCTCAGCCCACTTACCCACACACCCCAGCCCAAATATCTATACACACACACACACACACACACCTCAGCCCACACCTAAAAACTCAATTACCCACACGGCCCAGCTCTGTTAACCCCATGCCAACACCCCCTAATATTGGTACAATCAAGTACCGATACACCCATATCCTAGATCTATATCACCTATTTGTTACTTATAGGACCCCAGTTCCTTTGCCAATACACCTCATCCCTGTACTTGCATATCTCAACCCACATACACTTTCCTTAGCCCTGTATTCCAAGTCACCAACAGTAACCTATATTTAGCTATTCGCTGCAAATTCCAACACTGTTATTTGCATATCTTAGTCATGTGACCTCTAACCTGTTTACACCAATAATTTCATAAGTAAATCTGTAGTACAGTGGTATAACAAATGTGCCCAGGAGCGATGAACTTTTTTCATACCACAAACTTTGAATGGGCAATAGACGTCCATCCAGACCTATTACCTGTACTAACCTTGTGTATCCCTACACCACATTACTAATGTAAACCAGGCAAATCCATGAGTATACTCATATAACTGCAGGTCTACCCCAGTGCCCAAGCCTCAACATTCATACAAACCAGGTCTATACTTGTACTTCAGTCCCAATTGTCATAGAAACCAGGTCTACACCTGTAATTCACATCCAATGTACATACCTACAAAGTCTGCACCTGTGCTTGAACCCAATTAGTCAACTAAGCAATGTCTAAATGTTGCCTAAGCCTGAAACCTCAAACTAATACCCCAGCACCTCAGCCCAAATACCCATACAAACCATGGTTACACCTGTGGCTATAGTATGTCCCAATACCCTGATAAACCAGGTCTACCCTTGTGACTATCCAGCAAAACACCACATAAACCAGGTCTAGCATTGTGCAAGAGACACTAAACAAACCTATTAAAGTTGTATATTTGTTAAGTTATTACACTAATTCAGATTATGGGTTCATACATGAACAACTCTACCTGAAATAACAAGATCGGATGTTTTAAAAAGTCAGTCACTTATTTAAACATAGGAAAAGGCTAATTCTAATGGTAGATTAATCTGTAAGATCATCTTGATCAACTACAGTGCATTCGGGAAGTATTCAGACCCCTTGACTTTTTCCCACTTTGTTAGGTTACAGCCTTATTCTAAAATTGATTAAATATATATTTTCCCCCTGTATCTACACACAATACCTCATAATGACAAAGCAATAAGAGGTTGACATTTTTGAAAATGTATTAATTTAAAACTGAAATATCACATTATATAAGTATTCAGACCCTTTACTCAGTACTTTGTTAAAGCACCTTTGGCAGCAATTACAGCCTCGAGTCTTCTTGGGTATGATGCTACAAGCTTGGCACACCTGTATTTGGAGAGTTTCTTCCATTCTTCTCTGCAGATCCTGTCAAGCTCTGTCAGGTTGGATGGGAAGCGTTGCTGCACAGCTATTTCCAGGTCTCTCCAGAGATGTTCAATCGGGTCCAAGTCTGGGCTCTGGCTGGGCCACTAAAGGACAGTCAGAAACTTGTCCCGAATCCACTCCTGCATTGACTTGGCTGTGTGCTTAGGGTCGCTATCCTGTTGGAAGGTGAACCTTCACTCCAGTCTGAGGTCCTGAGCACTCTGGAGCAGGTTTTCATCAAGGATCTCTATATGCTCCGTTCATCTTTCCCTCGATCCTGACTAGTCTCCCAGCCCCTGCCACTGAAAAACATCCCCACAGCTTGATGCTGCCACCATGATTCATGGCCTGATGCCAGGTTTTCTCCTGACGTGGTGCTTGGCATTCAGGCCAAAGAGTTCAGTCTTGGTTTCATCAGACCAAAGAATCTTGTTTCTCTTGGTCGGAGTCCTTTAGGTGCCCTTTGGTAAACTCCAAGCGGGCTGTCATGTGCCTTTTACTGAGGATTGGCTTCCATCTGGTCTGGAGGTCGACCGGTTATGATTTTAATGCCAATACCGATTATTGGAGGACCAAAAAAAAGCTGATATTGATTAAAATCGGACGATTTTTATATATATTTGTAATAGTGACAATTACAACAATACTGAATGAACAATGAACACGTATTTTAACTTAATACATACAGTGGGGAGAACAAGTATTTGATAACCTTAAAAAACGGCAGTGTTTCCTACTTACAAAGCATGTAGAGGTCTGTAATTTTTATCATAGGTACACTTCAACTGTGAGAGACGGAATCTAAAACAATCCTGAAAATCACATTGTATGATTTTTAAGTAACTAATTTGCATTTTATTGCATGACGTAAGTATTTGATCACCTACCAACCAGTAAGAATTCCAGCTCTCACAGACCTGTTAGTTTTTCTTTAAGAAGCCCTCCTCTTCTCCTCTCATTACCTGTATTAACTGCACCTGTTTGAACTCATTAACTGTATAAAAGACCTGTCCACACACTCAGACTCCAACCTCTCCACAATGGCCAATACCAGAGAGCTGTGTAAGGACATCAGGGATAAAATTGTAGCCCATCCCAGCCTTGTGCAGGTCTACAGGACAATAGGCAAGCAGCTTGGTGAGAAGGCAACAACTGTTGGCGCAATTATTAGAAAATTTAAGAAGTTCAAGATGACGGTCAATCACCTTTGGTCTGGGGCTCCATGCGAGATCTCACCTCGTGGGGCATCAACGATCATTAGGAAGGTAAGGAATCAGCCCAGAACTACACGGCAGGACCTGGTCAATGACCTGAAGAGAGCTGGGACCACAGTCTCAAAGAAAACCATTAGTAACACACTGCACCATCATGGATTAAAATCCTGCAGCGCACGCAAGGTCCCCCTGCTCAAGCCAGCGCATGTCCAGGCCCGTCTGAAGTTTGCCAATGACCATCTGGATGATCCAGAGGAAGAATGGGAGAAGTTCATGTGGTCTGATGAGACAAAAATAGAGCTTTTTGGTCTAAACTCCACTCGCTGTGTTTGGAGGAAGAAGGATGAGTACAACCCCAAGAACACCATCCCAACCGTGAAGCATGGAAACATCATTCTTTGGGGATGCTTTTCTGCAAAGGGGACAGGACGACTGCACCGTATTGAGGGGAGGATGGATGGGGCCATGTATCACGAGATCTTGGCCAACAACCTCCTTCCCTCAGTAAGAGCATTGAAGATGGGTCGTGGCTGGGTCTTCCAGCATGACAACGACCCGAAACACACAGCCAGGGCAACTAAGGAGTGGCTCCGTAAGGAGCATCTCAAGGTCCTGGAGTGGCCTAAGCCAGTCTCCAGACCTGAACCCAATAGAAAATCTTGAGGGAGCTGAATGTCCGTATTGCCCAGCGACAGCCCCAAAACCTGAAGGATCTGGAGAAGGTCTGTATGGAGGAGTGGGCCAAAATCCCTGCTGCAGTGCGTGCAAACCTGGTCAAGAACTACAGGAAACGTATGATCTCTGTAATTGCAAACAAAGGTTCCTGTACCAAATATTAAGTTCTGCTTTTCTGATGTATCAAATACTTATTCATTTGCATTTTATTGCATGACATGACTTAAATCATACAATGTGATTTTCTGGATTTTTCACAGTTGAAGTGTACCTATGATAAAAATGACAGACCTCTACATGCTTTGTAAGTAGGAAAACCTGCAAAATCGGCAGTGTATCAAATACTTGTTCTCCCCACTGTATATAAAATCTATTTAGTCTCAAAAAAATTTAAAACATGATAAATTGTTTAAATAGTGCAAAAACAGTGCTGGAGAAGAAAGTAATAGTGCAATATGTGCCTTGTAAAAAAAGCTAACGTTTAAGTTCCTTGCTCAGAACATATGAAAGCTGGTGGTTCAATATTCCCAGTTAAGGTTGTAGTTATAGGAATTATGACAGACCATTTCTCTCTATACCATTTGTATTTCATATACACCTTTGACTATTGGATGTTCGAATAGGCACTTTAGTATTGCCAGCCAGTATTGCCAGTTCCTCGGCATACACATCACAGACAAACTGAATTGGTCCACTCACACAGACAGCATCGTGAGGAAGGCGCAGCAGCGCCTCTTCAACCTCAGGAGGCTGAAGAAATTCGGCTTGTCACCAAAAGCACTCACAAACTTCTACAGATGCACAATCGAGAGCATCCTGGCGGGCTGTATCACCGCCTGGTATGGCAACTGCACCGCCCTCAACCGTAAGGCTCTCCAGAGGGTAGTGAGGTCTGCACAACGCATCACCGGGGGCAAACTACCTGCCCTCCAGGACACCTACACCACCCGATGCTACAGGAAGGCCATAAAGATCATCAAGGACATCAACCACCCGAGCCACTGCCTGTTCACCCCGCTGTCATCCAGAAGGCGAGGTCAGTACAGGTGCATCAAAGCTGGGACCGAGAGACTGAAAAACAGCTTCTATCTCAAGGCCATCAGACTGTTAAACAGCCACCACTAACATTGAGTGGCTACTGCCAACACACTGTCAATGACACTGACTCTACTCCAGCCACTTTAATCATGGGAATTGATGGGAAATTATGTAAATATATCACTAGCCACTTTAAACAATGCTACCTTATATAATGTTACTTACCCTACATTGTTCATCTCATATGCATACGTTGATACTGTACTCTATATCATCGACTGCATCCTTATGTAATACATGTATCACTAGCCACTTTAACTATGCCACTTGGTTTACATACTTATCTCATATGTATATACTGTACTCGATATCATCTACTGTATCTTGCCTATGCTGCTCTGTACCATCACTCATTCATATATCCTTATGTACATATTCTTTATCCCCTTACACTGTGTATAAGACAGTAGTTTTTTTTTTTTGGAATTGTTAGTTAGATTACTTGCTCGTTATTACTGCATTGTCGGAACTAGAAGCACAAGCATTTCGCTACACTCGCATTAACATCTGCTAACCATGTGTATGTGACAAATAAAATTTGATTTGATTTGATTTGATTTGAGCCTAATCTCAGGAGTTGATAGGCTTGAAGTCATAAACAGCGCTGTGTTTCAAGCATTGCTAAGAGCTGCTAACAAACACAGTAAAGTTTGAATGAATGCTTACGAGTCTGCTGTTGCCGCCCACTGCTCAGTCAGACTGCTCTATCAAATAGACTTAATTATATTACACAGAAATATGAGCCTTTGGTCTTTAATATAGTCAAATCTGGAAACTATAATTTCGAAAACAAAATGTTTATTCTTTCAGGGAAATACAGACCCGTTCTGTATTTTATCGAACAGGTGGCAACCTTAAGTCTAAATATTGCTGTTACATTGCACAACCTTCAATATTATGTCATAATTATGAAAAATTCTGGCAAATCAGTTTGCAACGAGCCAGGTGGCCCAAACTGTTGCATATACCCTGACTCTGCGCGCAATGAACACAAGAGAAGTGACACAATTTCCCTAGTTAATATTTCCTGCTAACATGAACTTATTTTAACTAAATATGCAGGTTTAAAAATATACACTTGTGTATTGATTTTAAGAAAGGCATTAATGTTTATGGTTAGGTACATTGGTGCAACGATTGTGCTTTTTTCGCAAATGTGCTTTTGTTCAATCATCCCGTTTGGCAAAGTTGGCTGTGATTCGATTTATTAACAGGCACTGCATTGATTATATGCAACGCAGGACACGCTAGTTAACTAGTGATTATGTGTAGATTGTTTTTTTATAGGATAAGTTTAATGCTAGCTAGCAACTTACCTTGGCTCCTTGCTGCACTCGTGGAATGCAATGTAAATCGGCCATAATCCGCATCCAAAAATGCCGATTACCAATTGTTATGAAAACTTGAAAATCGGACCTAATTAAATCGGTCATGCCTAAACGTGTTAACGGTACAGGTTCCCCAAGGGGTACCACCCCCCCGCTCAACTGAAACAGTGGCGCACAGAATGCAAAAATATTCTTAGAAATATTTAACCTCCACACATTAACAAGTCCAATAGCTCAAATGAAAGATAAACACCTTGTTCATCTACCCAGCGTGTCAGATTTCTAAAATGTTTTACGGCGAAAACATGGCACATATTTATATCAAACCACCAAAAGACACAGACGATATGTAGCCATTTTGTCGAACAAAAGATGCAATCACAAACGCAGGATTAAAAGAAAAATAATTCACTAACCTTTTGAAAATCTTCATCAGATGACAGTAATAGGACATGTTACAGTACATTTGTTTTTTTCAATAATGTGCAATTTATATCCATAAATCTCTGTTTACATTGACGCCATGTTCAGAAAATGCTAAAAAATGTCCGGAGAAATTATAGATAGCTCCGCCAGATAATGCCAGATAACAGCAATACACATCATAAACTTTGACTAAATATACATGTTCTACATATAGTTAGAAAGATACACTGCTTCTTAATGCAATCGCATTGTCACATTTCTTTTTAACGTTACAGAAATCGTTCACTATTCAATAATCTGAGACGGCGCTCAGACATAAGCAATATTTCTCCGCTATGTTGGAGTCAACAGAAACAAAATTACAACATAAATATTCCCTTACCTTTGATGGTCTTCGATCAGAATGTAGTGGAAGGAGTCATACTTACCCAAAACATAGTTTGGTTTCAAGTCGTGTCTCTTTGTATTAGCATATGCTTCAAGTTCCAGCTGAAATGCATCCAAAATTACTTCTGGTCCCGAACAGTTGCGCATCAAAACTTCAAAACTACATATTATATGTCGACTAAACTGGTCAAACTAAGTGCAGAATCAAGCTTTAGGATGTTCTAAACGTACAAAACCATTCTCAAATCTATCGGACAAACGTGCTTCTTCTGAGGCATTCTGGAACAAAGGAAGGTCTGTCCTAAATGCGTGCTCTAGTCTCCAGGTATTTTCTTGCGACATCCACTCTTTCGCCTCCCAAAGGGTCAAAACTCGCAGGATTTGCACAATTAAATGCTGTACTGAATAAGGACATCTAGTGGAAGACATAGAAAGTGTCTCGAGATCCATAGCTGGTTGGGAAGGGTGGGGGCGATGACGTCAAAGTTGCCCCAAATTTCAGGCTCCCAAAAATAGTTTGGGAGGTTGCCTGCCCTGTGAGTTCTGCTATACTTACAGACATAATTCAAACGGTTTTAGAAGCTTTAGAGTGTTTTCTATTCAATAATAATTATATGCATATATTAGCAATTGGACAGATTTGTTTTCAGTTTACTATGGGCACGCAATTTATCCAGAGGGGGCAGTATTTTCCCGAGCCTTAACTGGTTCAGTCGAGCTCTAGTCTGGTCACCATAAAGGTCTGATTGGTGGAGTGCTGCAGAGAAGTTTGTCCTTCTGGAAGTTAATCCAATCTCCACCACAGAGGAACTCTAGAGCTCTGTCAGAGTGACCGTTGGGTTCTTGGTCACCTCCCTTACCAAGGCCTTTCTCCCCGGATTGCTCAGTTTTGCCGGGCGGACAGCTCTAGGAAGAGTCTTGGTGGTTCCAAACGTCTTCCATTTAAGAATGACGGATGCCACTATGTTCTTGGGGACCTTCAATGCTGCAGACATTTTTTGGTACCCTTCCCCAGATCTGTGCCTCGACACAATCCTGTCTGAGTTAAACGGACAATTTCTTTGACCTCACGGCTTGGTTTTTCCACTGACATGCAGTCAACTGTGGGACCTTATATTAGACAAGTGTGTGCCTTTCCAAGTCAAGTCCAATCAATTGAATTTACAACAGGTGTACTCCAATCAAGTTGTAGTAACATCTCAAGGATAAATCAATGGAAACAGAATGCACCTAAGCTCAATTTTGAGTCTCAGAGCAAAGGGTCTAAATACTTACAGTACCAGTCAAAAGTTGACACACCTACTCATTCAAGGGGTTTATTATTTTTACTATTTTCTACATTGTAGTATAATAGTAAAGACATCAAAACTATGAAAGAACACATGGAATCATGTAGTAACCAAAAATGTGTTAAACAAATCAAAATGTTATATTTTACATTCTTCAATGTAAATTTTGATACACAAGACTACATATTTACAAATAAAATATTTTTAAAAAAACAACAATGTATTTGTTCTTTAAGTGTCGAAAACAGACTTCTGGTGGCAAATTTGAACTATACCTTTGAATTGTATGATTGTGACCATTGAGAAATCATGACACTTCTCAGAAAAATACTAGACACCTTAATGACTTATTTGTTGATAAGTACAACTTTAAATGCTCTAGAGCCTTTAAAAGTACAATTAATAATTTTTTACTACTGTGATTGATGGGATTAAGTGAGTTTAGCCTTGTTCACACTGGCTGTTTGAAGTGACTAAAATAAAATACATTTTTAAAAATAAGTTATTTTTCCTGCAGTCTGAACAGCCAAAAAGCACATCAAAGTGGATATTTCATGGTTTGAAATACTTTACAGATCTGATTCCTGGAAATGTGACTTGTCTGAAAAGTCATATCTGATTTATTTTCCCTCTAGTGGGTTTGAGACTCATTTGTCAGATTGTGTTGCTTGCTAGCTACTCTGTTGACAGTTTGTAAACGCTTAACAAGCTACCACGTTTTTGTCAAACAGATTAGTGAACATGCTAGAAAGCGAAACAGCTACCTAGCTAGCTAGTTGACTGCTGTGGCTAGCCAAAAATGACTTGTTTTGAAAGTTGGATCATCTTATCCTGAGGCTTTAAGTGTTCTTAAACTGATTTTGAACACTCAAAGCTACTGGGAAACTTCCATGGCAAGCACTGTTGTCACCTTAGAAAGCAAGAACACCACCACCACTACACACACCCGTCATTACAACTAGCGTAGCCATGTCAGCAAATGACTAGTTTGCACACACACAAATCTGGTCACTTGTAACTTGCTGTTTGGACAGTCAGTATTCCAATACGGATTTGAAAAACAAAACTAATTTGATCATTAAGGCCTCCTGTGTGAACAAAGCTTGAATGTCACTCTTGTTTACCTGTCCCTAGTCAGTCAGATGGAACATAAATTGGCGTTATTTATAGAAGCATGGTGACACAGACAGTCTTGTGACACTCTCTTCTAGCTTTAGATGCTGGAGGACAGGAGGAGATGACGACAGATAAGACTGACAGTAACACTGACAGCAGGCATGCTGCCAGACAGACAGTGGTGCCTGGCAGAAATCCCACCCACATGCCACGCAAAATGGCCAGAGAGTCTCAGTGAATGATTCGAGACAAGCGTCCCTGAGAGTACTGCAGGGATAAACAACCCTGAGATCTGCAATCAGACCATGGATAAAACCACACACACACACACACACACACACACACACACACACACACACACACACCCTTCGCAGTCATGGTTTATTATGCACACAGCATACCAATTCCCCCCTGACCCTGTCCACCTATAGCAGCCAGCAACTGTAGAGCTGCTCAATAACACAAACAATGTTTGGCCACAACACCTTCAACCACAGTTTAGGAGAAAATGGCAGTCTACCAGACTTTAAATCATCCAGGACAACTGATCTTTGTTGGTTGTCAGGGAGATGAATTACTCCTCTTGCCATAAAACCATAACTTAGGTTAGGGGGTTCTTAAACTTTTCCAGCCTGGGACCCAAATAAGAAATCCTGTGTTTTCTTCACACCAAAGCTTATAAAAACATGCAATTATATGTACATATCAGTACATTTGATTGCCCTTATGCCTAAAACAAATGAATTATTAGACAAATGACATAATACCCAGATAATTACCTATTCATGTTTATTTTTCCCCATTACAAACACTCTTACATATCTGTCTAGGTTGGAACTGTTGCTGTTAAAATACATGAAATCATTTTTCTGAAATGGAATAAACGAATTGATTACAACACGCAGATGTATAACAGAACACACACAGGCTCAGTTTGATAGTAAAACCATAAGTAACTGCAGATGAAAACTTGATCAGGCCTACTGTACACATTACTGTACAAAGTATTGTTGAAAAAAAAGGTCTAGGCTGAAACTGTTGCTGTTAAAATACAATAATAATTCTGAACTGGAAAAAAAAAAAAAAAAAACTTGACTGATCACATCACACAGATGTAGACCAGAATATATACATACACACCTAGCGTGTAGCTGGTTGAAGTTTAACAAGCATGTCTGTTCTGGGCTTAGTTTTTGACAGTGCAACCCTGAGGTTGCTTAGCATTGAGTCTGTTACTGTACTTTAAATTGTTTTATTTTTTAAAAGTATGCCATTGTTGAGAACCCTGACTCATATAGGTACAGGTATGTGGTGCCAAACTGGATAAGATCATCTACTGCATTCGCAGTCAGACAGGAGACCGCAACCAAGAACTGTTAACTGCATCTTGCATCAATCGGTTTATTCCAGAATAAAAATGATTACTTGTGTTTAAAAAGTAACAGTTCCAATCTAGACTGTTTAACAATAATTTCTACAGTAAAATGTACAGACGGCCTGAAATGTTCTATGTAGCTAGCTAGCTATTCGTTGTGTGCAACGGGATTTTTTGAAAAATAAACCTCGCACCTGAGACCTAGTACTGTACTCCCTTATTTCTGCTTATCACCACCTGTTATAAAATGACAACAATGCCTTGCTAGCTGACTTACTTTTCCACTGTCGAAACATTGCTTCCAGGAAGCATTCTGCCCTGTTCTGAAATAACTCCATGGGTTTACCGTCATGCTGTGGATGTTTGGTCAGGACGTGTCGTTTTAATTTGTTCGTTTTGTGAGACTCATTACTAAGCACTTCCCTGCACAAAACATTGTGGGCGCTCCTCGTGTTAAACCAAGATAGAGAAACTAATCGCTGTATTTGCATTTCATGACAATTGAGCTGTCAGAACTTGTGGCTACCTTGAGTCCATTTGGTGATGGCGAGTGGGAACGATCAAAGTGGCTGACAGCGCATCATCTACTTCTGAACGACAGCAATGCAGCGTGTGGGTCGTGGAGTGATCCTCAATAAAACTGCAGGAAAAATATCTGGTAAAGCACCCGGGCATCTCCTCCCACTCGCGCAGCTGCCAAACTGAGCAGAGGCACCGCTGCTAAGCAGAGTGCGCACTGCACAGAGAGCGCAGTTGCTCTTGGCCAAATCAATTCCAGTAATTAAACACTTAGTCCGACACGTCGCGACCCATACTTGATGGGCGAATTCGTTTAACATCTCTTGAAGCAATGGTCTTAAAACGTTGGACTATAAACTTTGAATAGGATTTGCGAATGTAGTTTAAGGCTGTATCACAGCCGGCCGTGATTGGGAGTCCCATAGGAACTGTCCCCAGTTCCCTGCGTCGTCCGGGTTAGCCTGGAGTAGGCCGCGATTGTAAATAAGAATTTGTTATTAACAGACTTGCCCATCTAAATAAAACAAATAATTAGGTATGCCAGGTTTTCCTTGAATCAGTGAAAATAACCAGTCCACTTGTCCCTCACAGCTTCCCTTTTTATCCATACTGAAATTGTTAATTACAACTCTGAGCAGGCATCCTTACTGCAGAACTTCGGGTAGAAAGAGAGGAAATCAAACTTGGACACCCATCTCTAAAAAGAGTGCCCACGCACACGAAAAATAAGCTTATTCTTTTCATTATTCTCCCCCATGTACCCAGTTCCCTACTTCATTTAGCTTTGGTGTTTATGGGAGAAGCACCTGAATCACTGCAGTGCCCCTCACTGTGGGCGAGTGAGTGGTGTGTATGTAAAGCTAGATCCTTCTCCAGGTAGAATACATCCCTTCTTCCTTGCATCCCACACAATCCAGAGAGAAACCTTCCTCTGGGCTCCAACACTTCAGCATTGAGTCTCAATCTCTCACCCGCGTCGGGAGGAGTGAGGTATACAAAACAAAATACCCAAATTGGCCACAGGGGGCGACTTGTGGAGTGGCAAGTAGACGATCATAATGGGTGGACTGCATGTATGTACCATATGGTGAAATTAGATATGAGGTAAGTCTCTGGCTGAACTGGCTCTTATTATTGTTAAGGAAAACTTTTTAAAAAAAGGTCCAATGCAGCCGTTATCTCAATATCAAATTATTTCTGGTTAACAATTTAGTACCTTATTGTGTTTGTTTTCAATTAAAATACAAACAAAAAAAGCTTTTTGGGAAAAAGAGCCATTTCTAAAGCAATAATTATGTTAGGACCATCTGGGAGTGGTCTGAGTGGGGAGGGGAAAACTGAATATAAGCTGTTATTGGCAGAAAGGTTTGGAACCCTTCCTTATTGGTCTATTAACTCATTTACCACCTGGTGATGTAACCAGGCAGGCATTTCTCCATCCCACCAAAACAGTCAGATGTCGAATTTTTTCAAACAGCTCTTACACTAAAATGGCATTATAATTATTTTTACAGTATTATTCCAACCTCAGTGTGTAAATATATATAAATAAAACAAGAAAATCACATTAATTGCCCCGTGCAGACAGTCACAGTTGAATCAAATTCAGAATGATAGGGACTTAAATGAGTGTTGCTGTGTAAATATCTGAGAAGGCAAGAGAATATCTCAATTGGATCTATTTGTTTGCACCCATAAATCAGTTGGCCAGAGATAAACAGTGTACTGCTCAAAACAATAATGTCTAGAGCCAGCCAGGTTGAACTGCGTGCACGCATCCTCCTCCAACAGACTGACCTGGTTTCCAGCTCTCTTGTAAACAGCCCACTGTTCTCTTATGCAACTGACTGTGAGAAACTGAGTGTGAGAGAGCAGCCCATTAAGCATGACACAGTGAGCTCCTCTCATCAACACCATGGCAGTTACGTGTATCAACAATCATCGGAGTTCTTCAGGACGTGGCCAGTTGTGTCTCGGACAGAATACAGAGAGAACGGAGATAACTACACTATAAGCTTTTAAATCAGTCAATCCCCTCAACATATAATGGTAGTGCTCTGGGCCTAGTTTTTCCAAAGTTATCAGATAGGACTAAATGCAAATAAATAGAACAGACAAATCATTGAGTTGAATATAAATGCAACATGTAAAGTGCTAGTCCCATGTTTCATGAACTGAAATAAAAGATCCCAGAAATGTTCCATATGCACAAAAAACATCTCAAATGTTGTGCACAAATTTGTTTATATCCCTGTTAGTGAGCATTTTATCCGTTGTCAAGATAATCCAGCCACCTGACAGGTGTGGCATATCAAGAAGCTGATTAAACAGCATGAACATTACACAGGTGCACTTTGTCCCTGGGACAAGGCCACTTTAAAATGTGCAGTTTTGACACAACACTATGCCACAGATGTCTCAAGTTGAGGGAGCATGCAATTGGCATGCTGACTGCAGGAATGTCCACCAGAGCTTTTGCCAGATCATTTAATATTAATTTCTCTACCATAAGCCACCAACATTGTTTTAGAAAATTTGGTAGCATGTCCAACCTGGCCTCACAACCGCAGACTGTGTGTAACCACGCCAGCCCAGGACCTCCACATCCGGATCGTCAGAAGGGGGAGGTGGGGAGGCGTATTTCTGTCTGTAATAAAACCCTTTTGTGGGGAAAAAAACTAATTCTGATTGGCTGGGCCTGGATCCCCAGAGGGTCAGCCTGGCCCCCAAATGGACAGGCCTATGCCCTCCTAGGCCCACCCATGGCTGCACCCCTGCCCAGTCATGTGAAATCCATAGATTAGGGACTAATTAATGCATTTCAATTGACTGATTTCCTTGTAAGAACTGTAACTCAGCAAAATCTTTGAAATTGGTGCATGCTGCGTTTATATTTTTGTTCAGTAGATTTCTTTGCATTTAGTCCTATAGCTGAAATCCAGATAACTTGGAAAAATTGGGCCCTGGAGACTGAAACTGAAAGGTTAAATGAATAAAGTAAATTATTTGTTTCAACACGCAGTATCAAATTGGTTCGAAGTTGCATGAAATGGCCATGCTACATTATCAAACTTACAGTTGTTTTGGTGAGATTAGACTGGTCTCCTCAGTGAATAGGAGGTCTCTTCCCTGGATGCACCGTACCATAATACACAGTGTAAACAGATCGGCCAAGGCACAGATACGCAGAGGACATGCCTTAATCGAGAGGCAATGCATTTCAGGCGCCATTTCAACAGAAATAAAACAAGTCTTTTTTAATTTAATTTAGCAGTTCGTTCAATTATGACATACCAGATATGAGCCACAGGAAAACCTTGAAAAGTCTTGACCTTGTGGTAATTGAGAGCTGAGCTGAACCTCCCTATGAGCACAAGGTATCAGAAAGACATTTTTAGTTGAAAAAAATCTTTCAACCAATTTTGCTCACTGGGCTTGTCTAATGTACAGTACTGCACAGTAAATCATTTTACCCTTCTAATCAACAATAACCCATAACATTAAATTGTGTAGCACAGAGAGAGATTTAATTGTATCGAGTGGAAAGCTGATATTGTATACAGACGAGAGAAGGAATATACAGTTAAAGTCAACATACACCTTAGCAAATACATTTAAACTCAGTTTCTCACAATTCCTGAAATTTAATTTTCCTGAGTACAAATTCCCTGTCTTAGGTCAGTTAGGGTCACCACTTTATTTTAAGAATGTGAAATGTCAGAATAATAGTAGAGAGTGATTTATTTCAGCTTTTCTTTCATCACATTCCCAGTGGGTCAGAAGTTTACATGCTACCAAATACAAATTGAGTGTATTGCCTTTAAAATTGTTTAACTTGGGTCAAACATTTCAGGTAGACTTCCACAAGCTTCCCACAAAAATTTGGGTGAATTGTGGCCCATTCCTCCTGACAGAGCTGGAGTAACTGAGTCAGGTCTGTAGGCCTCCTTGCTCGCACACACTTTTTCAGTTCTGCCCACAAATGCTCTATAGGATTGAGGTCAGGGCTTTGTGATGGTCATTCCAATAGCTTGTCTTTGTTGTCCTTAAGCCATTTTGCCACAACTTTGGAAGTATGCTTGGGGTCATTGTCCATTTGGAAGACCCATTTGCGACCAAGCTTTAAACTTCCTGACTGAGGTCTTGAGATGTTGCTTCAATATATCCACATTATTTCCCTACCTCATGATGCCATCTATTTTGTGAAGTGCACCAGCCCCTCCTGCAGCAAAGCACCCCTACAACATGATGCTGCCACCCCCATGCTTCACGGTTGGGATGGTGTTCTTCGGCTTGCAAGCCTCCCCCTTTTTCCTGCAAACATAATGGTCGTTATGGCCAAACGGTTCTATTTTTGTTTCATTAGACCAGAGGACATTTCTCCAAAAAGAAAGATATTTGTCCCCATGTGCACTTGCAAACCGTAGTCTGGCTTTCTATGGCGGTTTTGGAGCAGTGGCTTCTTCCTTGCTGAGCGGCCTTTAAGGTTATGTTGATATAGGACTCGTTCTACTGTGGATATAGATACTTTTGTACCCGTTTCCTCCAGCATCTTCACAAGGTGCTTTTCTGTTGTTTTGGGATGGATTTGCACTTTTCGCACCAAAGTACGTTAATCTCTAGGAGACCAAACGAGTCTCCTCCCTGAGCGGTATGATGGCTGCATGGTCCTATGGTGTGTATACTTGTGTACTATTCTTTGTACAGATGAACGTGGTACCTTCAGGCATTTGGTAATTTCTCCCAAGGATGAACCAGACTTGTGGAGGTCTACAATTTCTTTTCTGAGGTCTTGGCTGATTTATTTTGATTTTCCCATGATGTCAAGCAAAGAGGCACTGGGTTTGAAGATAGGCTAATTGACATAATTTGAGTCAATTGGAGGTGTACCTGTGGATGTATTTCAAGGCCTATCAGAAGCTTCTTAAGCCACGACATAATTTTCTGGAATCTTCCAAGCCGTTTAAAAGGCACAGTCAACTCTGTATATGTAAACTTCTGACCAACTGGAATTGTGATACAGTGATTTGTAAGTGAAATAATCTGTCTAAAAAAATAAAATAAAAAAATTGTTGGAAAAATGACTTGTGTCATGTACAAAAGTAGAGGTAGAGTAGAGGTCCTAACCGCAAAAACTAGTTTAAGAAATTTGTGGAGTGGGACCAAACGACCACCCCTTATCACTGTCAAACGCTCCCTGAAACACTTCTGCGAGCAGGCCTTTCTAATCGACCTGGCCGGGGTATCCTGGAATGACATTGACCTCATCCCATCAGTAGATGATGCCTGGCTATTCTTTAAAAAGTGCCTTCCTCACCATCTTAAATAAGCATGCCCCTCTCAAAAAATGTAGAACTAGGAATAGATAAAGTCCTTAGTTCACTTCAGACCTGTCTGCCCTTGACCAGCACAAAAACATCCTGTGGCGTTCTGCATTAGCATCGAATAGCCCCTGTGATATGCAACTTTTCAGGGAAGTTAGGAACAAATATACGCAGTTTGAAAAAGCTTGCCTTAGCTTTTCTAACAGAAATTTGCATCCTGTAGTACTAACTCAAAAAAGTTCTGGGACACTGTATAGTCCATGGAGAATAAGAGCACCTCCTCCCAGCTGCCCACTGCTCTGAGGCTAGGAAACACTCACCACCGATAAATCCACTATAATTGAGAATTTCAATAAGCATTTCTCTATGACTGGCCATGCTTTCCATATGGCTACCCCTACCCCGGTCAACTGCCCGGCATCCTCCACAGCAACCCGCCAAAGCCCCCACCATTTTTCCTTCACCCAAATCCAGATAGCTGATGTTCTAAAAGAGCTGCAAAATCTGGACACCTACAAATCAGGCGGACTAGACAATCTGGAACCTCTTTCTAAAATTATCTGCCAAAATTGTTGCAACCCCTATTACTAGCCTGTTCAACCTCTTTCGTATCGTCTGAGATTCCCAAAGATTGGAAAGCTGCCGCGGTCATCCCCCTCTTCAAAGGGGGTGACACTAGATTACTGACCATTTCGAATCCCACCATACCTTCTCCGCTATGCAATCTGGTTTCAGAGCTTGTCATGGGTGCACCTCAGCCACGCTCAAGGTTCTAAACGACGTCATAACCGCCATCGATAAGAGACATTACTGTGCCGTATTCATCGACCTGGCCAAGGCTTTCGACTCTGTCAATCACAACATTCTTATTGGCAGACTCGACAGCCTTGGTTTCTTAAATGATTGCCTCGCCTGGTTTACCAACTACTTCTCTGATAGAGTTCAGTGTGTCAAATCGGAGGGCCTTGTTGTCCGGACCTCTGACAGGCTCTATGGGTGTGCCACAGGGTTCAATTCTCGGGCAGACTCTCTTTTCTGTATACATCAATGATGTTGCTCTTGCTGCTGGTGATTCTCTGATCTACCTCTACGCAGACGACACCATTCTGTATACTTCTGGCCACTCCTTGGACACTGTGTTAACTAACCTCTTTCCGTGGCCTCCAACTGCTCTTAAACACAAGTAAAACTAAATGCATGCTATTCAATCGATCACTAGCCACACCTGCTCGCCTGTCCAGCATCACTACTCTGGACGGCTCGGACTTAGAATACGTGGACAACTACAAATACCTGGGTGTCTGGTTAAACTGTAAACTCTCCTTCCAGACTCACATTAAGCCTCTCCAATCCAAAATTAAATCTAGAATCGGCTTCTTATATCGCAACAAAGCATCCTTCACTCATGCTGCCAAACATACCCTCGTAAAACTGACCATCCTACCGATCCTCGACTTCAGTGATGTCATCTATAAAATAGTCTCCAACACTCTACTCAACAAACTGGATGCAGTCTATCACAGTGCCATCTGTTTTGTCACCAAAGCCCCATACACTACCCACCATTGCGACCTGTACACTCTTGTTGGTTGGCCCTCGCTTCATACTCGTTGCCAAACCCACTGGCTACAGGTTATCTACAAGTCTCTGCTAGGTAAAGCCCCGCCTTATCTCAGCTCAATGGTCACCATAGCAGCACCCACTCGTAGCACGCGCTCCAGCAGGTATATCTCACTGGTCACCCAAAAGCCAATTCCTCTTTTGGTCGTCTTTCCTTCCAGTTCTCTGCTGCCCATGACTGGAAGGAATTGCAAAAAAATCTCTGAAGCTGGAGACTCACATCTCCCTCACTAGCTTTAAGCACCAGCTGTCAGAGCAGCTTACAGATCACTGCACCTGTACATAGCCCATCTGTAAACAGCCCATGTATTTACCTACCTCATCCCCATACTGGTATTTATTTAGCTCCTTTGCACCCCAGTAGCTCTACCTGCACATTCATCTTCTGCCGATCTACCATTCCAGTGTTTAATTGCTATATTGTAATTACTTCGCCACCATGGCCTATTTATTTCCTTAACTTACCTCATTTGCACTCACTGTATATAGACTTTTTGTTTTCTTTAGTTCTATTGTATTATTGACTGTATGTTTTGTTTATTCCATGTGTAACTCTGTTGTTGTATGGTGTCGAATTGATACGCTTTCATCTTGGCCAGATCACAGTTGCAAATGAGAACCTGTTCTCAACTAGCCTAACCTAGTTAAATAAAGGTGAATTTTTTAAAAATCTACTTTGGCATGTGTAAGCACCGACAGACTTACCATTAGGCAGAACTGGAAATTCTCAGGCCTTCCATCATCAAGGGACTTCATGAGCTGGGCTCTATCTGCCACTATCGGCCTTCTGCACCTGCAGTGGAAGATGTCTGAGCTACAGCGGTTTTTGTCAGAACAGGAAGCATCCCGGAAATCGTTATTCTCACGAAAATGTTTGTAGCGTCAGAGTACACTAATATGACCCCTCTATGGAAATGAGACTCACGAACACAATGTTCTCAGTTTTGCTCCTTCCCGACAAGCGTCACAATAATTCTGAAGGTTGCCCGGTACCGGCTGAATAGGGCATGTCCATGTAAAAGATATACGGGGAATTCCACGCAATAAAAAAAAATAAAAACAGCCACGCTAAAAAGACACTTCAAAACGTACTTCATTTTGATTACATTTTTTACTATCCGTTTTTCCATGTATGAATGGCATCAGCTACATATAGTAAGACAGAGGGGCGTTTCACTCGTTCCGGCTGCTTTCCCAGGTGAGATAGTTTAAGGCACTTGTGAATTGAAGGAAAATTAGCGGGTACACTGTTCCGATGCTGGAATTATTTTTGGGATGAATGTGCGAAGGTACTCCGACATTGCTCATCCAAACATATTTCTATACTTCTTAATTCCATTTTTAGATTTGTGCATCTTTAGATATTACTGCAGTGTTGGAGCTAGGAACACAAGCATTTAGCTACGCCCGCAATAACGTCTGCTAAACATGTGTATGCTACTAATAACATTTGATTTGAGGTAAGCTACTTCTTGAAGTGATTTGTTTGACAATCAGATGAAGACCATGAACCAGTCATGAGGTTATGTTCATGGCACATTAAAAGAAAATGTTTAGTGAAATTACATATTTACTAGAAATCCCATTTACTTCTTAGCAGGGGGTGGTGGGGGGGCTCAAACTGGCCTCCAAATCACTATGTCCGCTCCTGTGTAGAAGACTTACTGATTTGGGTTAGACTATGAGTGAGGCTGTGCTTGGCCACTCGCTGGCAATGAGGATGTAGTGACAGACAGAACTTAATGTCAGCTCTAATAAGGATGGCACTGCATTTAGAGTGGTTAAAGAACATTAGCATCTGTCAATAGTAGCATTATTTAGTCACTGAATAAAGAGTCTTGCACGGTCTCCTGGTGCTCCAGATGTTCAGGATTGGCTTTAGCACAAGTACTGCATGGTACGGCTGGCTGCTGTTGTAACTGCACCAAACTAAAAATCTCTGAAGTGTCTGTTTTCTGGGGACTGTGAAAGGAGAGGCTACCTACTGTATCCATCGCCAACTTCATGGAGTGCCTTTTCGCCATCTAGTGGCCAAAAGCTGACAGAACTTCCACTGTAAATACACTTCCATGTAGCTAACAAAGGTCAGCTATCGCTTTTCCCATAAACCAAATTACAATGAACTCCACTACATACACTGAGTGTACAAAACAACGCCTTCCTAATAGTGAGTTGCACCCCCTTTTGCCCTCAGAACAGCATCAATTCATTGGGGCATGGACTCCACAAGGTGTCAAAAGTGTTGCACAGGAATGCTGGCCCATGTTGACTCCAATGCTTCCCACAGTTGTCTGGATGTCCTTTGAGTGGTGGACCATTCTTGAAACACACGGGAAACTGAAAAACCAAGCAGCGTTGCACAAACCGGTGTGCCTGGTATCTACTACCATACACCGTTTAAAGGCACTTCAAATCTTTGTCTTGCCAATTCACCCTCAATGGCACACATACACAATCAATGTCTCAATTGTCTCAAGGGTTAAAAATCCTTCTTTAACCCGTCTCCTCCCCTTCATCTACATTGAAGTGGATTTAACAAGTGACACCAATAAGGGATCATAGTTTTCACATGGTCAGTCTGAGTCATGGAAAGAGCAGGTGTTCATAATGTACATCTCATAAGACAAAAATATTCACAACTAAAAAAAGCATCAATAAATGAAAAAATGTCTGACCATGGCACAAAAGAAATCAGTCTTTGCTAAGAAATTTTAAACTGAACAGTGATATTTCCATTTAGATTTCATTTTAATAAAAATGAATTACATACAATAAAATATCCAGTGGTAACATTTGAGACAATTTTTTAAAAGTTAATTAAAATAAAAAAAATAAAAATCAGAACTCAGAAGAATTATTATTAAATATATATATTTTTCTGAAAATATGTATTTATTTTCAATAAGAGTGAGGTGAATTAAGACTGGCACAATGTGTGATTATGATGTTTGGACTGTATGGACCGTATTGCCAGCAGAGAGGATTCAAGTTCACAACTGGCATCTGCGTGTAACCCAGTCCAAAAACACCCGCTAGCCTCTACCACCTAGGCTTGTGTGTAGATCTAAAGGAAAATGTATAGGTATTAGCAGTGCAGTGAAAATTCCTTTCAGATTTTGATTAAGTTCCTAGGAGGTAAGGGATAGGGGCTGTTTCTGGACCGTGCCCATGTGTGTACAGTATGTGTGTCAGGAGTGAGGGTGTAAGTACATGATAGCCCCCGAATCCTCTAGTTTTTTTAAGGCTTCTGCTTCATGGGTAAGGTCGTGGTAGGAATCCTGAAACAGAACGAAAGGAAAGCCTAAACATATCACTTATTTTGGCAGATTTTTTTTTTTAAAACATACACACAAGTGCACTAAAAAAAATATACTACCATGGCGTAGAACACTTAGAGTTCATCCCTGACATGGGAGTTGAGTAAAATCCCATGTACACTCACCTTCATGGATTTCATAGTGTCATATCCATAGTAGTGTATAGGATACTTCTGGTTTTTGGATGCTGGATATCCAAACCCAGCTATGTGCACCACGTCACAGTAGTTGAGTGCCACAAACACGGCTAGGATCCCTGTGGTGGGGTGTACTGGTTTCTGTAGGAGTGAGAACCAAAACCAATGACAACTATGGTATGGTAACAGACATGTAGTATCGTGTTTGACACTAGGGGGTAGCAGGGACCTGTAAAAACTCATGAGTCCTCTAGTTCTGCACTTCTAGTACATTAGTTGGCATCACTGGTATATTACAGAGCAGTGTGCCCTTTCCTTAATGTGTACTGGGACAAAGGGAGATGGTATTATTACTTTTGTCTCCAGAACAATGTGAGGGGTGTCCCTGGTTTGATTCAGCTCTTGCTGACTTAAATGATGTATGTAATCATTACCCTTTGTTTACTCAACTACCCACCATTTCCAAGAAAGCTTCTTGTTCAGGTACATTAATCCACCCTACTGCTTTCCCAATAGACCCCTACTGAGGGTCTGCAGTATAAATCAGCCAAATAAAATGAAAATAAAACAAGACACAAAACCTTCAAAATGGCAGACCGAGCCAATACTGGGTGCAGGACCCTTTCTAAAGTAGATGTCTGTGTAAGAGGCACTTTTTAAACATCAATATTGTGACACAGGAATAAAACTTCCATTCTGCTCCTCCTATCAGTAACATGCATTCGATCTCTTTCCCCTGTTCGAGGCGAGACGCATCCTTTTTCCCCACGCAGGAAACTGACGTATCTGTCAGAGCGTGGCCCGCAAGGCTTTACGAGCATGCGGTCTGGGGTGGACATCCAACCCCAAGCCCTAAGGAGAGAGAAATTGGAAAGGACCAGTCAAGTTCTCAAACCCCTACTTCTCTTCATCACACCGTTGGGGACATTCCTCCAAACCAGGTTCCCAATGAGCCTGGCTGGGCTGGGTGCATTAGCCTAATGTGGTCGGTCAACGAGCACTCCAACTTCTGTAGTGCGTCGCATAGTTTGGACGTGGGCCCATGGAGCCTTGGTGAGAGGGGGTGAATATTGTCACTGCTGTTCCCCAGCCAGACCAGAGTGGTAGGAGTGGGATCTTTGTTTTAGAAAGGGGTGGGAGAGGCATTGGGGACTGACTGGCAGGGGCATTAGTTAGCCCTCTAGCCCTCAGCTCAGTCAGCCTCTATTGTAACCAGGGTGACTGCCTTCTGCTGCCTTCTCACAGGGCATGTGGATGACTGCCAACATGGCACCCACGGGGCGGGGTGAGAGAGGCAGGGGGGTTGTGGGTCTGCAGTCAGGTCCTCTTAGCCTCCTGCTGGCTGACGGGGCACACACAGGCTCCTCTGACCCAGGAAAGAGACAAGGCAGAGGAGAGAGTGGGGAAAGGGGTCAGGGCCGAGTGCTCGGAGTGGCCAATAGGGCCACGCAGATGGAGGGCTACTGTCGGACTGATCGCCTGCAGTACCCCTTCTTTACCACTGTTACCTTGGCTCAATGTTGTTTCAGCAGTCAAGGGTGCACAGCTTAGGGGCTCGCTGGGAGAACTAAACCTGGCTTTGTTCCATCTCAAAGACATCTCCACCATGCACTGAACAGGCTCTCTTGGCATATGGACCTCTTGGCCAATGAAAACATAATTCCACATTAGTTATAGTTCAAATCAATGTATCATGTATTTCAAAACCCAGAATTCCTCAGCCAAGCGGAGAATTGTGGTCCAAATTGTGAACAGAAAACAGCTCAATGGCTTACTATTAAAATGTAATCTGTCAAAATATTCTATTTCGCAATCATTTTTCTTGATTCCATTAGTTCTGTTGTTCCATTCTGCATATGTTCCACTGATATTTTCTGTTTTTCTTGCTCTTCCATTTCTGGGTAATCAGTAGAGCATTTGAAACTGACCTTCTCCTTTCCAAACTGTAGCTGGTAGAAATGCTTAGACAGCACAGAACACTGGCCCCTGTTCAACAACCAATTATTTTTAAGGATGTACTGAGAGGCCTAAAAAAAATCATCAAGGCCTTATCATTTAATGACGTTGATGATATGTCAAGAGGAGCAAAATGTTCATTTTTGCACTTATGTGGTACAAACACCATTCTTGACCTCAAGTCAAAAAGCCTGTTAGCTAAATAATATTCCATTTTAAGTGCTGTAGCTAATCAAATATTTCACCTTTGAGTACTGCAGTCTTTCAAGATTTTTGATAGAGCTTAAGTCCACTTCACAGATTTATTTTCTGCCCATATCCTGGTTCCCAAAGTAGATAGGAATAGACGGAGCTGGTCCCTTACCTGTTTTCTCTTTGGGTGAAGGGGGATTTGTAGCAGACTGCTGGCCGTCCCATGCAGGAAGTGAGGGTCCAGCACCCGGATGCGACTGGTACTGCCTAGCCAGATCTGTGGAGGGGGCTTCCAGAAACCCTTCCTCACCTGGCACACACACACACACACACACACACACGTTGATTAGCGAGTGCACACACACAGAGCCTATGTCTACACAATTGAGGCCCTGTTTTAGTCTCATTCTACTCAGTTTCTCAGGGCAACCTAGTCGATGTGTAAATGAGGGGATAATGACCCTATTCCTAATCATGCTAAGAGCGACCATAGCAGCCTGAGCTAAACCAGAGAGTGGGGGTGTTGGGGCTGCTGAGACCACAGTTTAAATTTTCAAGTAGGTTTGGCAAGGCTGCCATCGATTCTGCATATTTTGTCACTGCATGGCAAGTACCAGGGAAGCAGATAAAACGGAGGTGTGTGCACGCACACATCCAGTACCCTCTTCTCGTCGTACAGGATCTCCTTGAGCCAGCGGAGGTCCTGCTGTTTGAAAGGCACTAGGACCATGAGGGTGTCGGGGTCATTGTGCATGCTGGGGTTGTAGGAGGCCGACTCAGGGTAGAAGAGACGCATAGTGGTCTTGTTCCCCACGTCGTCCTCATAACCTCTGACGGGGGCGTCATTTAACCTGCACAGGAATACAGAAAGAGAAACCTTAGCCATTCCCTTCTATAAAAATAGTCATTAAACAGAGTAGTAGTTTAAATAGCATTGCGTGTACTACATTTGAATAAAAAAAGCAATACAAAAAACACAAGATTGCCATGTAACAGTGCAACTCTGGACAAAAATAAATTAACTTAAAGTTATTAAGTTTAGAGCTGTTCTACCCTCCCTCTAATGTAACAGAATTAACTCCACATTTCACCACCATGTATCAAAACAAGAATGGAGGTAGGAGAACGCTTTGTAGGAGAGCAGAACAACAAATGTCAATGAACTCGATTTCCTCGGCCTGTGAGATTAGCGTCTGAGAATGGGAGATGTGAGAACTGAGCTGAACAGAACAGAGCAGAGTGCATTGTGCCTGGATATGACCTAACGCTGGATATGACTTAACCCTAACCCTCAATATGACTCGGCAAAATTGTCTGGGCTGTTGGCAAGAGGCTTATACAAAACTCAAAATGCCTGTATTCAGTCAAAGGCTATAAATTAGATTTGGAGAGGGCACTGGGGTATTTTTCTGACGTGTAGACCAAATCCCCCTTTTAAAGAGACAGAGTTAACCCAACAGTATAGTGGTTACACAGAGAAAGGCATTAAAGCAAGGTCACCAGTCTGAGCTGGCCATTATGGTACAGCCACATTGACTGCATTACGCTTTCGCGGGAAATACGAATTAGATTATCCCTTGAGGACTACGCACCATAGAAAATCTGTTTGTTTTTTACTGGAATTGCTGGAAAAGGCCATTGGGGAAATGGCTAAACACTATTGCAGCTACAGACTGTACTCAGCCATATTACAATATCAAATTATATGGCTCGACTGTACGGCATTATATTGCACTCTATATAATGATATTGATTAGGAATAACACTATAGGGCAGGAACATCATTGGATCAATAAGGAAATAGTCCAAACGTAGTGCATCAGATAGATCTGATAAATTAAACAGAAGTGGTGAGTTATAGCAACAGTTCAATAGAAGAGAGAGGGAGGATGGACTTAATGACAATCGTGTGGTAGAAAAAAGGATGGAACCATTAGGCTTTATACTTACCGGATCACCACGTCATACTCGTTGATGATGCCGCCCAAGGAGCTGTTTTTAATGGCAAACCCATTTCCTATGACTGCACACGTTCTGCAGTCTAGACTGCGGACATAAAACAAAATTATTACAATCCATTTACTTTAGTGTTGCCTTTTCCATCATTTTAAAGTTCAAGGACACTGAGGGGTGACTAACTGCACATTACAGTAGAACTACTGGACAATTTCCAGAACTGCCATTGTAATAGTGACTGGTCACTGCTTGGGTTGACATTTGGCATTCTTGCTTGACATGAAGTCAATGAACTAAGGCAGCTTCCCTGTGGTACATTTGTCCACCCATTATAAACAAACACACACACAGGGATGATTTGAGTCATTATGTTAGCACAACATTTACACTACATTTAGGAGACACACACCAACATATATGGCTCTCAGACACATATCAGCTATCGGTGGTTCTTTGTGACCGTAACAATTATTGTAAGAAATAAAGTGGTTGATACGGCACACCAGAGGTTAACAACCTTGCTAATATGGCTAAGAATCACTCATCACATTACCTATCAATGCTGGCCGGCATTTTGTAATTGGCAATAATGGCTAAAACCTTCAGCAGCAGCAACTCTGGAAAAGAGAGAGGGATTAAACAAGGTGTGATCACATGGACTGACTGTAGATGCTGATAAATGTGTCGTAAACTCAACGCATGTCACACACACGTTATCTGGAAAGGGAGCATAAACCTAGTGGACATTGACTCCATAATGCTTCTCACAATCAAATTACTCTTAGTAAGCTAATAGTGTGTAGAGCATTAATATTTTTTGCTTTTTATTTAGTTTTGCCATTTTCTTTTTACATGTAGAAAACAATAAAAATAAATGCATACAAAGAGGACCCCCCTAGTCCCCATCCAACCTCCCGCATCCCTCCCACCCAGCAACTGAGGTTGCTTATAAGTCCCCCTCCCTCCTATCCATCCTCTGATTCCCCCTGTACCAACCCTTCCCCATGGGCCTGAAAGCATAGAAAGTAACAAAAGTCTAAATAAATACAGTATATAAATTGGTTTGAATGTGTGGGGATTTAGCAGAGCTTGTTCTTTACAGAGTCAAAGACTCAATTGTTCCTTGACTAGCACCATTCAGCCTATCTGTCAATAATTCTAAAAGTAATAACTTCTAATAGTATAGAGAGTGAGGTGGTTGCCATCTTAGAGCCAACATTTTTTTTTCTCACAGCAGTGCTGCCTGCCAGCAGTCATCTTCTCTGACTGATCGAGAGATTCATGGAGCTATCACCATCACGTAACATAGATGCAAAGCATTGAATATTTAAATTCATGCACTTCGAAATAAATTGTGTAACTTCATCATAGAAGCATTTAACTGCAGGGCACTCCCACATCATATGAAGGAATGGTTGTAGTTGGGAGTTGGGGGCAATTTCATCATAAAACATTTCCTTGGTGTTAAATACATTCTGTGAACAAACTTAAAAATGTATAAATTGATAGATTTGATTACGGGATGCCAAAGTCATATTTTTCTATATTTGGTTCCAGTGGTTCAAATTCAATTAGATCTGTGGACCATAGTTTAATGGCTAGCTCAGAATTTGTTTTTCGAAAGATGTTTATATATTATACTGATCTGGGCTTCTGAAAGAACTGATAATGTATTTATAAATCCCATCATTGGATGTTTCGGTAGTTGGGTTTCCCAAGGGACTACATTGAGCAGCTATAATGGCCTAAATTGTAAATTTAGAAAAAAGGAGTTACCTGGTAAAGTGATCTTTCAAATCTTGGAATGTTCTCAAATCATTAGTGTCCATGATAACAGCAAGGGTAAGGATTCCACATGTGGCTCCTTTATTTTCAGTGCAGCAAACTCTCTCCAGAAGTTCAGTGAGGATCTCTGAATGATCCAATGTTGACCTAAATGACTAATGATGATAAATACAATCCACCTGTGTGTAGTCAAGGCTCCGTATAAATGCACCTGCACTGTGATAGTCTTAGAGGTCCGTTAAAAGCGCAGAGAGCATCATGAAGAACAAGGAACACACCAGGCAGGTCCGAGATACTGTTGTGAAGAAGTTTAAAGCTGGATTTGGATACAAAAAGATTTCCCAGGCTTTAAACATCCCAAGGAGCACTGTGCAAGCGATAATATTGAAATGGAAGGAGTATCAGACCATTGCAAATCTACCAAGACCTGGCCGTCCCTCTAAACTTTCAGCTCATACAAGGAGAAGACTGATCAGAGATGCAGCCAAGAGGCCCATGATCACTCTGGATGAACTGCAGAGATCTACAGCTGAGGTGGGAGACTCTGTCCATAGGACAACAATTAGTCGTATATTGCACAAATCTGGCCTTTATGGAAGAGTGGCAAGAAGAAAGCCATTTCTTAAAGATATCCATAAAAAGTGTTGTTTAAAGTTTGCCACAAGCCACTTGGGAGACACACCAAACATGTGGAAGAAGGTGCTCTGGTCAGATGAAACCAAAATGGCACTTTTTGGCAACAATGCAAAACGTTATGTTTGGCGTAAAAGCAACACAGCTCATCACCCTGAACACACCATCCCCACTGTCAAACATGGTGGTGGCAGCATCATGGTTTGGGCCTGCTTTTCTTCAGCAGGGACAGGGAAGATGGTTAAAATTGATGGGAAGATGGATGGAGCCAAATACAGGACCATTCTGGAAGACAACCTGATGGAGTCTGCAAAAGACCTGAGACTGGGACGGAGATTTGTCTTCCAACAAGACAATGATCCAAAACATAAAGCAAAATCTACAATGGAATGGTTCAAAAATAAACATATCCAGGTGTTAGAATGGCCAAGTCAAAGTCCAGACCTGAATCCAATCGAGAATCTGTGGAAAGAACTGAAAACTGCTGTTCACAAATGCTCTCCATCCAACCTCACTGGGCTCGAGCTGTTTTGCAAGGAGGAATGGGAACAAAATTCAGTCTCTCGATGTGCAAAACTGATAGAGACATACCCCAAGCGACTTACAGTTGTAATCGCAGCAAAAGGTGGCGCTACAAAGTATTAACTTAAGGGGGCTGAATAATTTTGCACGCCCAATTTTTCAGTTTTTGATTTGTTAAAAAAGTTTGAAATATCCAATAAATGTCATTCCACTTCATGATTGTGTCCCACTTGTTGATTCTTCACAAAAAAATACAGTTTTATATCTTTATGTTTGAAGCCTGAAATGTGGCAAAAGGTCGCAAAGTTCAAGGGGGCCGAATACTTTCGCAAGGCACTGTATGAGCAATAATATGACCAAAGCGTAGTTTACATTGTTTAAGTGATATAAATCGGTGAAGATTTATCAGGGCCATAGGAGACAACATATTTTTCTCTACTCAGCCAGTAAAATAATAATGTCTAAACAAATTCAAGGTGGAGCAAAATGCTAGAGCTTGGAAATACAATTTAAAGTTTGGTACAAATAGTCCTCCTACCTCTTTGTAAATGTATTCATTTATCTGGGATTGTTTACATTTTGAAACAGGACTATGGATTTTTATCTAAATAGCTAAAAAGGTGGAGCCACGGGAAGCATTGAACTACAGAAATTCAGCCTTGGCAATAGTCATTTTGACAATAGATATGCTGCTGGTTAAAGCAACTGGGATATAATTCCACCTACTGAGGTCAGATTGAATACGTTAGTAGATTTGACAGAAATGTGTTATTTCCTTTGATTGACAAATTGCCTGGGAAAGAGGTTCAATGTATAATAAGAATAGCAGAGGTGAAATTGGATCACCTTGTCTGCTACTTCTAGTGATTCTGAACAGAACAGATAGTCTGTTATAACTATGGCTGAGGGATTGGCATATAGTATTTCAATAATATGAATGAAAATGGAGCCAATTCCTATATGTTCCAAAACAGACCAGAGATATGACCATTTTGGTCAATCAAAAGCTTTTTCTGCATCAAGAGATAATACAGCCCATAGTCGGAGGCTATCCGAGGATAAACGCTTTGGTCTGTGTGGCTCAATTTGGGCAAGTCATGAGATGACAACATTGTTGGAAAAAAGTTTATATCTGTGTTTATCAAAGATTGGGGGCGATAGAGAATACGATGGCATCCTTATTTTTACTTTTTGAAATAAAAGCAAATTTAGAATGAAATGTAATTTCCTAAACATGTTCCATTAAAGGCTTTGTGGGAAAAATGAAAACAAAGCAATTACACAATGAAATGAGAGCACATACCACTGCCTTTAATACCGTAGGGTAATGCAAGAGTGGACTGATTATGTCGCCAGAAGAAATCATCCAGTTTGAAGAAGAGCTGTGTTTGTCTGCTAATGCTGTATTAGAAACAAGGGAGAATAGATTTCACATTAAACACAGAAATACTGTACAATTCCTACTAAATATTCCACACTGCCAATGGCATGGAGATATACACCGTTGACCTGGCAGTTTTGTTTGTCATTAAACTGAAATGACCTTAATGGCCGTAATTCCTTCTCATTGTTCAATGTAATCAATCCGCATGTCTATTACATGCTGACCACACCGCTTGCATCACATGCAATGCAAAAAAAAAAAAAAGGTACACATACAGTTGATGTCGGGAGATGACATCCACCTTAGCCAAATACATTTAACTCAGTTTCACAATTTCTGACAGTTGATCCTAGTAAAAAAGTCCCTGTCTTAGGTCAGTTAGGATCACCACTTTATTTAAGAATGTGAAATTTCAGAATAATAGAGAGAATGATTCATTTAATATTTTATTTTTCATCACATTCCCAGTGGGTCAGAAGTTTACATACACTCAATTAGTATTTGGTAGCAATGCCTTTAAATTTGGTCAAACATTTCAGGTAGTCTTCCACAAGCCTCCCACAATAATTCGGGTGAATTTTGGCCCATTCCTCCTGACAGAGCTGGAGTAACTGAGTCAGGTCTGTAGGCCTCCTTGCTCGCACACGCTGTTTCAGTTCTGCACACAAATATTCTATGGGATTGAGGTCAGGGCTTGAATTTGTTGTCCTTAAGCCATTTTGCAACAACTTTGAGTCATTGTCCATTTGGAAGAAACATGTGACCAAGCTTTGCCTTCCTGACTGATGTCTGGAGATGTTGCTTCAATATATCCACAATTTTTCTTCCCTCCTGCAGCAAAGCACCGACATGATGCTGCCACCCCCATGCTTCACAGTTGGGACGGTGTTCTTCGGCTTGTAAGCCTCCGGCTTTTTCCTCCAAACACAACAATTATGGTCAAACAGTTCTATTTTTGTTTCGTCAGACCAGAGGATATTTCTCCAAAAAGTTATGGCGGTTTTGGAGCAGTGGCTTCTTCCTTGCTGAGCAGCCATTCAGGTTGTGTCAATATAAGACTCGTTGTACTGTGGATATAGATACTTTTGTATCCGTTTCCTCCAGCATCTTCACAAGGTGCATTTATGTTGTTCTGTGCTTGCACCAAAGTACGCTCATCTCTAGGAGACAGAATGAGTCTCCTTCCTGAGCGGTATGACGGCTGCGTGGTCCCATGGTGTTTATACTTGAGTACTATTGTTTGTACAGATGAACGTACGATCTTCAGGCGTTTGGAAATTTCTCCCAAAGATGAACCAGACTTGTGGAGGTCTACAATTTCCTTTCTGAGGTCTTGGCTGATTTCTTTTGATTTCCCATGATGTCAAGCAAAGAGGCACTGAGTTTGAAGGTAGGCCTTGAAATACACACAGGTACACCTCCAATTGACTCAAATAATGTCAATTAGCCTATCAGAAGCTTCCTAAGCCATGACATTACCTCTGGAATTTTGCAAGCTGTATAAAGGCAGTCAACTTAGTGTATGTAAACATCTGACCCACTGGAATTGTGATACAGTGAATTATATGTGAAATAATCTGTCTGTAAACAATTGTTGGAAAAATTACTTGTATCATGCACAAAGTAGATGTCCTAACCAACTTGCCAAAACTATAGTTTGTTAACTGGTTGAAAAACAAGCTTTAATGACTCCAACCTATGTGTATGTAAACTTCTGACTTCAACTGTACATGTTACTCAAACATTGCACCAACACTGCACGTACGCCTCAACGAGCATCTGCGTGGCCATGCGCTAAAATAGAACCCATTTCTATTTGTGACGCTCAACACAATGCAAGTCCGGCCTCTCCCATCTCCTCATTGGTTTTAGGAGCATAAACCCATGTGGGTGATTGAAAGATGAACTGATGTCCACACTCCAGTTGGTTGTAGTAATGTACCTTAAAGTTGGTTGCCAACCTCCATATAAAGTCCAAAGTAGTAAAGAAGTAGCCTGAAGGAGGAGAGATGACGAGAAAGGAATTTGGTTTACCGTTTTATCTGTGGATTAATTGTCTGAGTAGAGGAACTTGTGCATTTCAGGTAAAATAACAACCCTATGTTTATATCCTATGACAAATTAGCTAGCAACAGCAAGCTATCTAGCTAAATTGACAAATGTTTAATGCTTTTCGACCTATCCCCAAATGAATATAATTGGTTCAGAGTTTGTTTAGATATTTCAACCTGCGTGTCCTGATTGTGTCTTGTGTGGGGCTACAAAATCATGCGCACGATGGCGCCCGCATGCGTCTGGTTTGGTCAGCATGTTAGGCAGACAAAATGGTACTCATTATAAGCAAAGCTGATTTCAATAAATTTTTTCCCCTCAACACGTAACGTCTACATGATGTCATTCAGCAAGCATGACCCTCCTACTTTTGGGCTCCCGATTGGCGCAGCGGTATAAGGCACTACGGCTCAGTGCTAGAGGCTTTACTAAAGACACCCTAGTTCGAATCCAGGCTATATCACAACCGGCCTTGATTGGGAGTCCCGTAGAGCGGCGCACAATTGCCCCAGCATCGTCCGGGTTTGGCAGTCATTGTAAATAAGACATTTGTCCTGAACTGACTTGCCTAGTTAAATAAAGGTTCAAAATAAACTTATTTTTACTGCCAAGAAGAACAAAACAATGATATACAGTACTGAAACTCCAAGGAATGGGGTGAGACGAACATCATGCCCACACTAGTAATTAAATGTATGTGAAAACAGTCATGTCTGGCTTAGTCTCCTCATGTTAATTCTCTGGTTGGAATTTAACATGGAGGATTATGTTTTAGACACTAGCTGTTTACGAGTAAGTAACAGTCTTTCACTGTTCGTTGTGGAGACATTTATTACCATGCTGTGCCAGTTGTAGTTGTCAGTGAAAGACTAGGGGACATCTTGGGGGCTTCTAATCAGGAGTGACCTCGTTATTGCCTGATTTGCATGTGTAAAATGACCTGACCATCACTGCCACGCACATGAATCACAATCATTGGCAAACAGTATTGACCATGAGAAAATGGGGGGTTGCTGGCACAGTAGGACACAGATGGGCCATATCACTGTTGTACCCTTGAGCAGGGCACACAAACAGAACAGCTCCAGTACATACCCAATTGAATAAACTGATAATAGCAGAGTAAAAAAGAAAAAAAAAGAAAGGGGGACCAGTCAAGTATCCTTGACAAAAGGTACTCAGCAAGCCAGAGGAATATATTTGTCCATTGTCCTCCTGAAAAACATAATTGTGTGAATCGAAAGCTCCTTTAAAAATAGACTTGTCCTTAGAGGTCTGTTTTCAATGATGAGCCATCAGTTTCAACTTAAACGATTGTTACAGAAAATGTATTTTAATCTTTGGGCTGAAAATGATTTCCTTTCATAATAAAATTGTTCCTACTTGCAAAAAAATAATCTGATTTTTACTGGTGACTGGGTGAAAACAGCCCCCAAATGGACAGAGAAGCTGGCACCTGGCATTCCAGTAAAAGCATTGGCATCATCCCCACCCTCCTTGTTTTAAAGATAGACACTCCATTACTCACTTAAAATTGAGGCTCTCCCACTTCTGCTTTAGCCAGCCACCACACAGTGACTTGCTCGGAGTTGGAGGAGACTTGCTGGTGCCTCCATAGCTGAAACACAAGCACATGAATCACCACATTTGGAACAGAAACATATTACTTTAAAAAAAAATTTTTACTCAGCATGTCCAGTGACACTAGTTTAACAAAGAAAAAAAATGGCAAGTCTGGGTATCTATTGAAGGCCTAAATTGACCGCCATTTACCCACTTAAAGCTGTGGGTAGATTAGATGCTAGGCGAATGGAATGGTTGTCAACGTGATGTGACTCAGCAGTGGCCTTATTTCAAGGTTTCTCTTTCCTTCAGTAAAGCATAAATGAGTATCTGTGTGATTGGTCTATCTGCCACTCCACAGAGAGGGAGCTTCTAGGCGGTAGACCAGGGCTGAGGGCCGAGCAGCCTTACCTCTGGAGGAAGACATGGGAGCAGTAGTAGGAGACGAAGAACAGAACAATAGCGATCAGTCTAAAGCACCATGCTGGAGAGAGAACCACATGAATAGATTAGAAACCAACATCATGCTTTTCTTGTATAGCATGTGGTCAAATCCTAGTTTATGACATTGCAAATTGCTGCTAATTATGGCATGAGATCCAATCTGCAGGCAGGCAGGACTGCAAGCAGATTCTAACTTCCTACAGTACAGTATTACTAACTTAACTGGAGTGGAACGGAGGAGTGCTATTAATTGAGCCTTAAAGAAAAAAAAAAACAGCAGACCCAAGAACTTAGTTCCCATATCAAACAACTCTGCCAAACAAAAGTCCCCTCTACCTCCACATGAGAAACATCTCAGACCACAACCATTCTCTCATCTGATAGGGCACTATCTGGGCTGGGGAGTGTATCTACATGTATAGGGGATTGGGAGGGAGGGTAGTCCTCCAACTCAAAGACATACTTCCCACACGTTTCTTACAGAAATACAAATGGCTGCTTACTTGAAGGCAAACACGTAGTGCCAAACTAAACACGGTCTCCATCGAGCTGAATCTGCTTTCTGGGACTCCCATTAACTGAGCCAGAGAAACCTTGAAATGGCTTTTCATTTTCAGCACAGCAGCTATAGTCAAACCAAAATGAGCTGGTGTAAATTGCAAAAGCAAGTATCCGGCTCGGAGGGCAAGGCGAATGTGTTTTCTGTCAAAGGAGACAATATGAGAAGCCCAGATCAAGGCAGCGCCAAACTGTGTGTTTCTGTATGATGATCATAACACATCCAGGAACATCGGGATTATACATGACAGGCTTGGAATGTGTCTTATAGTATATACACAATGGCTGAATTAATGTGTAAGACAAAGTATGTGAGAGCTATAACACAAGGATGTTATTGTGCAACACTACATCCACCAAAATCTTGAGCGAATTGAAATGAAACTGTACTGGGCTAGAGTTGTACAAATACTGTAATCCTTTGATAAAAAGAAAAGTAAAGAAAATCCAAGAAGACAAATGTAATGTACAACTGCCACAAATGAAGAGACAGGGGTTCAATGTGTGATAAAAGTATTTTATGTACAGTGCTATTAACCACCCACTGTAAGGAAGCAGCGGGGGAGCTTACGTTTAGCAGTCTTTAGGGACATCTTCATATGCTCCGTCGCTCTCTCATCTCAGTCCTGCGCATGTTACCCTGAGGGAGGAGGAACAACATATTAGCACCAAAAACATCTGGCTCAATCGGACAGCAGTGGCACGAGCCAATTAAAATTAACCAAGCGCCTTAAACGGCACCATAAATGACATCTTTCTCCTTCCGGATGATAAATGAGCAGCTGGAAGTGAGCTGAAACACCAAGGCAATACGTAGACTGTGCTCATTGTGAAAAAAGTGGAATTGTCTGCAACCAGTGTCCATCCACCAGAAAGCAGTAACCAGTCCAGTAACCAGACAGCGTGGCAGATCGATGTATAGAGAGACACACACACACGAGCGAGCGAACGCACCAGACACACACAGCGAGACAGAGCGAGAGAGAGTCATGCTCAACATGAGTTCCTGATATATTTAATATTTTTTGTTTTTAGAATGAGATAAACACTAATCAAAAAACAATTCCAGACAAGTGATGAACTCTATTCATTCAGAATAGAAAAAAGTAACTTTGCACCTCAAGTTTAGAAGTTGACTCTAGCTAGCTAGCTACACAACAAAGACCTAGCCAGCAGACTAACAAGCTAGCCAGAAGAAATGAGCTAGAACAAACGTAGCAAGGGGAGTTAATAAAACTACATCAAAACGACCAAACTGAGTGAGTAAACCAAAAAGGAGCACGGACTAACTTTAAACATATCTTGTTTTTGTGTGTAAAGATTTGTCACTTTTTTCTGGTTTTTGAACTAAATTAGAGCTAGCTAGCAACAGCAGCAGACAAACAAATCGGTTGCTATGGCAACAGTGCAGCAGGACAAAGCAGTAGCAGAGGCCACAGGCACCATGTCCCCACTCACCCTCAGCGCTGAATCCATTCTCTATCCTCCAGAGGCCAAAAATTACAATAGCTTTTAAACAGAAACTTCTAAATGGGAGGCCAGAAACCATTTTTCGCAGATCTCTACAAAAACGGTGATGTGAGTAATCTCATCTTCCTCACTGACCGGGCAAATGCATGGTGCTCAGCAGTGTGCTCTCACTACCCATCCATAAAGAAAGAGGGAATCTAATGGGTGGAAGCTGAAAATCAAAGAGACAGACAACCCTGACAGCACCATGATAACAATCAACCTCTACAAGACTGGGACTGTCATGGTGCAAGGTAATCTTAGGCTGTTTGAAACAGACTTTCAGACAATTAAGGAGAGAGCAGGATACCACCAGTGACATGCCCTCCCACAAGACAGAATCCACCAGCACCACCCTCACCCCTATTAAAAAGGCATATCCAGCACCTCTTCCCACCATAGTGGAGGACACGCCCCAGGAGGAGAGCAACCCCCTCAGTGCAGAGCAGGCTCAGGCCCTCACCACCATGGCTGCCATGAGGTCACCAAACTGGAGGGGGAGGTGGTCCTGCTGAGGGAGAGCATGAGAAACCAGCAACCAGACAACCACACCTTAGAGGAGCTACTAACCAAGGTGCGGACAGAGCAGGACAGCAGCCTTGCAACACAGCTGAACGAGGTTCAGCAAGAGAGAGCTCTGATCTCAAGAGAGCTGGCTGATCTAACAAAAGAGGTGAGAGAGCTCCAAAAAGACAGGCAGAACAGTAATAACGATCTGACCACACTAAGAGAGGAGCTGCAGGAGAGAAAGAGAACACAGGACAGACTGCAGAAGCAGCTAGATCACCATTATGACTTGCCCTCACACAGCAGAGAAGCCTAGCTCAACCAGCCAGGCCTCCCCAGCCCTGCCTGCTGCACCCCTCCTCCCCAGCCAACAGAACAGCCTCCCACTGACAGCGGCACAGGCCAGCCACACCCCAGCTCCAACACCCACCAGCCCCCCCTCTTCCCCCTCCAGTCCAGAAGAAACACTGGCTGACATCGTCCTATTGAGGGACTCAAATACTCATATCAAACATCTCCAATCTAAAATCAAATCTAGAGTCGGCTTTCTATTCCGCAACAAAGCCTCCTTCACTCACGCCGCCAAACTTACCCTAGTAAAACTGACTATCCTACCGATCCTCAACTTCGGCAATGTCATCTACAAAATAGCTTCCAACACTCTACTCAGCAAACTGGATGCAGTTTATCACAGTGCCATCCGTTTTGTTACTAAAGCACCTTATACCACCCGCCACTGCGACCTGTATGCGGTAGTTGGCTGGCCCTCGCTACATATTCGTCGCCAGACCCACT
Source organism: Oncorhynchus tshawytscha (assembly GCF_018296145.1). Classification (NCBI taxonomy): domain Eukaryota; kingdom Metazoa; phylum Chordata; class Actinopteri; order Salmoniformes; family Salmonidae; genus Oncorhynchus; species Oncorhynchus tshawytscha. The sequence continues at coordinate 70,270,199 of NC_056441.1, forward strand.
GGCTCCAGGTCATCTACAAGTCCATGCTAGGTAAAGCTCCGCCTTTTCTCAGTTCACTGGTCACGATGGCAACACCCATCCGTAGCACGCGCTCCAGCAGGTGTATCTCACTGATCATCCCTACAGCCAACACCTCATTTGGCCGCCTTTCGTTCCAGTTCTCTGCTGCCTGTGACTGGAATGAATTGCAAATTATTTTTTTATTTTTTTTAAATCGCTGAAGGTGGAGACTTTTATCTCCCTCACCAACGTCAAACATCTGCTATCTGAGCAGCTAACCGATCGCTGCAGCTGTACATAGTCTATCGGTAAATAGCCCACCCAATTTTACCTACCTCTTCCCCATACTGTTTATATCGATTTACTTTTCTGCTCTTTTACACACCAATATCTCTACCTGTACATGACCATCTGATCATTTATCACTCCAGTGTTAATCTGCAAAATTGTAATTATTCTCCTACCTCCTCATGCCTTTTGCACACAATGTATATAGACTTTTTTTCTCTACTGTGTTATTGACTTGTTAATTGTTTACTCCATGTGTAACTCTGTTGTCTGTTCACACTGCTATGCTTTATCTTGGCCAGGACAGTTGCAAATGAGAACTTGTTCTCAACTAACCTACCTGGTTAAATAAAAAAATACAAGTTTGTTCAGGAGAAGAAACATTTCCCTAGACACAATGACAAAGTTGTGGTGCCCAACAATGCAGAGTGCCATGGAGCTGCTCGATAAGGGCCATCTTGGGTCGCCAAGCCACAATCATACACACCGGAAGCAACGACCTGCGTGCTCAGCAGGAGAGGGTGGCGACTTCACTACGGGGTGTGATTGAGAAGGCCTCGGCAATCTTCCCCAACTCAAGAATTGTGGTGTCAACCCTTCTACAGAGGAAGGACTTCCACCCTGCCACAATCCAAAGAATAAATGCCAGCCTCTCCCGGGACTGTGGCCTGCGACCCAATGCACACCTGGCCCACCATCCCACCCTCAATCTGGACTGTCTCTATGACTATGTTCACCTGTACAGGGAGACAGTCCCCATCCTTGCCAAGACTCAAGGACGTTGCTTTAAACCGCAGCCCGACCTCTCCACCCAGGAACAGCGGAGTAATCTCCACCCCTCCGAGATCACTGAGACAACACCCCAGACCAGCACCCTGGACCCCCCCAGCCACGGTCACAGCACCAATCTCAATGCCCACCCCAGCTTCAGAGCCACCCAGATGAGGCTTCCCTCCCCCCAGCCCCCCACCACAGACCCACACTTGGAGGAGCCACAGCCCAGCAGGCAGAGCTACGCACAGGCTGTGAGGAGCAACTGGTCCAGCCCCCACCAGCGAAATGAGTGACATTAAACAAATGCTGAGTCTACTATGCTCACATGTGATAGGCCGAGGGTCATGGTGAGCACAAGAACTCCACCATCCTCACACTACATCCACCCAAGTGGCATGACACAAATGCTATCTTAAATGATAAATCACATTTGAATAATAAGAGTTTACGTTAATTTAAAAATCGTAATTTAATAGTCCTTGTTGGATTGAGAGTGTCATTTTGAAGAAAATTAGTCACTTTCAGGCCCAAGGCAACATGCTGGTCTGTGGAGACCTGAATGCTAGAACAGCAGAAGAACAAGACACTATAAACAGTCATGGGGATAAACACCTACCAGGAAGCAACAAGCTTTCCCTCCCCACATACCCCCACAGAAACATCTATGACAAAGGGAAAAACAAAAATGGAGCACAGCTTGTGAAGCTCTGGGTCTGTACATAGTCAATGGTAGGCTGAGGGGGGACTCTTTTGGTAGGTACACCTACAGCTCATCCCTTGGCAGCAGCACTGTAGACTACTTCCTCACTGACCTAAACCCAGAGTCTTTCAGAGCCGTCGGTCAGCCCAGTAACACCTCTCTCAAACCACAGTAAAATCAGTGTATCTGAGAAGAGCGGAACCCAACCATGAAGCATCACGGACCAATAAATGACAGGGTACTAAACAGGCCTATAGATGGAAGGCAAACAATCTACCAAAAAGCAATTAGCCAAAAAAATACAATCTCTCCTGGACAACTTTTTAGCCTGAACATTCTCCTTCAGCAATGAAGGTGTAAATTTGGCTGTTTGGAACAAACTATATATTTGACAAATTAGCCTCCTTGGCTAATCTAAAGAAGCATGAGAGCAAACCAGAAATAAGACAATGACAAATGGTTTAATAGCAAAAATCAAAGAAAGTCATTGAGAAGTATATCTAATCAAAAACACAGAACCAGACAACAAAAATATACACCTTCAATACGGGGAAACACTGAAGCAATACAAAACACACCCGAACAACAAAAAAAGAACAGCACATTAGAAATCAACTGGATGGAATTGAGGAATCAAACCACTTCTGGGAGAATTGGAATAAAATTAAACATCTCATCAGGAGGAATTGGCTATCCAAAAAAGTAATATGTGGAGAAATCACTTTGCAAACCTCTACAGCAATATAACAAAGAGCCCAGAACAAAAATATATACAATAAAAATGACAAATCCTTGAATCAGTAGTCAAAGACTGTGGATACCCCAATTAAAGAAGAATTATTGGAAAAACTATGCACTGGTATCACCCTACACAACACTGAAATCAAATGTCTGCTCTTCGCAGATGACCTGGTGCTGCTGTCTCCCACTAAAGGAGGGTTACAGCAGCACCTAGATCATCTTCACAGGTTCTGTCAGACCTGGGCTCTGACTGTTAAGCTAAAAAAATATATATGTAATGATATTCCAAAAAAAGGTCCAGAAATCAGGATGACAAATATAAATCTACTTGGACACAGTTCTATTAGAACACACATCTAGGACTAAATATCAGCAACACAGGTAGCTTTCACATGGCTGTGAATGAGCTGAGAGAAAGCAAGAAGAGCATTCTATGCCATTAAAAGGAACATCAAAATCTAAATTCCAATTAGAATCTGGCTCAATTTTCAAATCAGTTATAGAACCAATTGCTCTATATGGCAGAGAAGTATGGGGTACAATCTCTAAAAATAAATTTACCAAAAGGGACAAACATCCAATCAAGACTGTATTGCAAGTCCAAATAACGCATGTAGAGCAGAATTGGGCCAATAACCCCTCATTCGAATAGAAAAAAAGGAGGCATCAAATTTTACAACCATCTAAAAAAAAGTGACCCCAAAACATTCCATCACACAGCTCTACAATGTCAAGAGATGAAACAAGAGAAAAGTCCCCTCAGCCAACTGGTTCTGAGGCTCAGTTCACTAACCCAAACCAACCCCATAGAGCCTCAGGACAACACTCAGAAAATCTGGCCCAACCAAATCATCACAAAACAAAAATATATCACCTATTGGAAAGACAAAAAAATATAAGTAAACATCAATGCTATTTGGCTCTAAACAGACAGTACATGGTGGCAGACTGACAGAAAAGTGAGGAAAACACTGACTAGGTACAGACTCAGTGAGCACAGTCTGGCTATAGAGACCGGTCGTCACAGACAAACCTGGTTGCCCAGAGAGGACAGGCTGTGCTCACTCTGCTCCAGGGGAGAGGTAGAGACAGAGCTGCATTCTATGCCATCAAAAGGAACATAAAATTCAACATACCAATTAGGATCTGACAAAAAAAACACTTGAATCAGTTAGAACCCATTGCCCTTTATGGGTGTGAGGTCTGGGACAAACACCAATTTGAGACTCTGCATGCAGAATTCTGCAAGAATAACCTCAGTGTACAACGTAGAACACCAAATAATGAATACAGAGCAGAATTAGGCCGATACCCGCTACAACCACCTAAAAGGAAGCGATCCCAAACCTTCCATAACAAAGCAGTCACCTACAGAGAAATTAACCTGGAGAAGAATCCCCTAAGCAAGCTGGTCCTGGGGCGCTGTTCACAAACACACCCCACAGAGACCCAGGACATCAACACAATTAGACTCAACCAAAATCACGAGAAAACAAAAAGCTAATTACTTAACACATTGGAAAGAATAATAATAAAAAATAATAAAAAGCAAACTAGAATGCTATTTGGCCCTAAACAGAGCGTACACAGTGGCAGAATACCTGACCACTGTGTCATGACGTTGCCCTCTTTGGGTACAGCGAGCACCATCACCCTCTCTCTGCTCCTACAACCAGGCTGCTGTGGTCAGAGAGGTCGTAAATTCCTAGGGAAGACCCTGCCTCATGGCCACACAGTATAGAGACAGAGTGACGTTTCATAGAGAACAAAGGCATTTCTTCCACCTCACAGAACTTGAGGTCCGAACAACATTTATGTTCTGGAGAAGGTATAGAAGATCGGTGAAGAAACCAGCTACGAACTGGTCCATTTGTTACATTTTGGTGAAGCTCATGGGAGACGGTGCGGCCACATTACCATAACGCTGTTTATATATTAGCCTCAGATATGAGGTTGACATCTAATTGTTGTATAAGATGAAAGAGTGAGGATGATACTGTTTGTAAAATTGTGTAATGTGATTTGACTGTTTAACTTTTTTGGGATAGGGGGCAGAATTTTCACTTTTGGATGAATAACGTGCCCAGAGTGAACTGCCTCCTACTCTGTCCCAGATCATAATATATGCTTATTATTATTGGATAGAATACACTCGAGGTTCTAAAACAGTTTGAATGATGTCTGAGTATAACAGAACTCATATGGTAGGCAAAAACCTGAGAAAAATCCAACCAGGAAGTGGGATATCTGAAGTTGGTCGATTTTCAACTCATCACCTATTGTAATCCCAGTGGGATATGGATCCGTTTGCACTTCCTACAGCTTCCACTAGATGTCAACAGCCTGTAGAACCTTGAATGAAGCTTCTACTCTGATGTGGGGACGGATGAGAGGGGACTGAGTCAGTGGTCTGGCAGAGAACCAGGTCCTGGTCATGCGCATTCCACATGATATCGACTTGCATTCCATTACTTCTATAGACACAAAGGAATTCTCCGGTTGGAACGTTATTGAATATTTATGAAAAAAACATCCTAATGATTGATTCTAAAAACTTAGTTTGACAAGTTTATTCGACCTGTAATATAACTTTGAAGTTTTCGTCTGACTGGACCTACACGAGCGTTTGGATATGTGTACTAAACGTACTAACAAAAGTAGCTACTTGGACATAATCGAACAAAACAACAATTTATTGTGGAACTAGGATTCCTGGGAGTGCATTCTGATGAAGATCAAAGGTAAGAGAATATTTATAATGTAATTTCGTATTTCTGTTGACTCCAACATGGCGAAGAAATGTTGTTTCTATCTGAGCACCATTTCAGATTATTGCATGGTTTGCTTTTTCCGTAAAGTTTGTTTGAAACTGACACAGCGGTTGCATTTAGAACAAGTGTATCTTTAATACTATGTAAAACATGCATCTTTCATCAATGTTTATGAGTATTTCTGTTATTTGATGTGGCTCTCTGCAATTTCTCTGGATATTTTGGAGGCATTTCTGAACATGGCGCCAATGTAAAACAGATGTTTGGATATAAATATGCACATTATCAAACAAAACACATACACTGCTCAAAAAAATAAAGGGAACACTAAAATAACACATCCTAGATCTGAATGAAATATTCTTATTAAATAGTTTTTACTTTACATAGTTGAATGTGCTGACAACAAATCACGCTAAAATAATCAATGGAAATCAAATTTATCAACCCATGGAGGGTCTGGATTTGGAGTCACACTCAAAATTAAAGTGGAAAACTACACTACAGGCTGATCAAACTTTGATGTAATGTCCTTAAAACGAGTCAAAATGAGGCTCAGTAGTGTGTGTGGCCTCCACGTGCCTGTATGACCTCCCTACAACGCCTGGGCATGCTCCTGATGAGGTGGCGGATGGTCTCCTGAGGGATCTCCTCCCAGACCTGGACTAAAGCATCCGCCAACTCCTGGACAGTCTGTGGTGTAACGTTGCGTTGGTGGATGGAGCGAGACATGATGTCCCAGATGTGCTCAATTGGATTCAGGTCTGGGGAACGGGCGGGCCAGTCCATAGCATCAATGCCTTCCTCTTGCAGGATCTGCTGGCACACTCCAGCCACATGAGGTCTAGCATTGTCTTGCTTTAGGAGGAACCCAGGGCCAACCGCACCAGCATATGGTCTCACAAGGGGTCTGAGGATCTCATCTCGGTACCTAATGGCAGTCAGGCTACCTCTGGCGAGCACTTGAAGGGCTGTGCAGCCCCCAAAAGAAATGCCACCCCACACCATGACTGACCCACCGCCAAACCGGTCATGTTGGAGGATGTTGCAGGCAGCAGAATGTTCTCCACCGCGTCTCCAGACTGTCACATGTGCTCAGTGTGAACCTGCTTTCATCTGTGAAGAGCACAGGGCGCCAGTGGCAAATTAGCCAATCTTGGTGTTCTCTGGCAAATAAAAAACATCCTGCACGGTGTTGAGCTGTAAGCACAACCCCTTCCTGTGGACGTCGGGCCCTCATACCACCCTCATGGAGTCTGTTTCTTATCGTTTGAGCAGACACATGCACATTTGTGGCCTGCTGGAGGTCATTTTGCAGGGCTCTGGCAGTGCTCCTCCTTGCACAAAGGCGGAGGTAGCGGTCCTGCTGCTGGGTTGTTGCCCTTCTACGGCCTCCTCCACGTCTCCTGATGTACTGGCCTGTCTCCTGGTAGCGCCTCCATGCTCTGGACACGTCGCTGACAGACACAGCAAACCTTCTTGCCACAGCTCGCATTGATGTGGCTAGTGGCTCAGCTCGCACTGAGCCACTTGTGTGGGTTGTAGACTCCGTCTCATGCTACCACTAGAGTGAAAGCACCGCCAGCATTTAAAAGTGACCAAAACATCAGCCAGGAAGCATAGGAACTGAGAAGTGGTCTGTGGTCCCCACCTGCAGAACCACTCCTTTATTGGGGCTGTCTTGCTAATTGCCTATAATTTCCACCTGTTGTCTATTCCATTTGCACAACAGCATGTGAAATGTATTGTCAATCAGTGTTGCTTCCTAAGTGGACAGTTTGATTTCACAGAAGTGCGATTGACTTAGAGTTATATTGTGTTGTTTAAGTGTTCCCTTTATTTTTTTGAGCAGGGTATATTGTGTAACATGATGTCCTATGAGTGTCATCTGATGAAGATCAAAGGTTAGTGAATAATTCTCTCCATTTCTGTTTTTTGTGACTCCTATCTTTGGCTGGGAAAATGGCTGTGTGTTTTTTGGATTTGGTGTGATCTAACAATCATATGTTGTGATTTCACTGTAAAGCATTTTTTTAAATTATTATTATTTATTTTTTAAACAGACACCATGGGTAGATTAACAAGAAGTGTTTCATTTGCTGTATTGGACTTGTTAAGGAAACACCACAATGCTCTCGGGTTGCTGGATCTCTCAATGTTAATCTGAGAAAACAAAATCTATTGAAGTGAACATTAGTAATCTCATTATGCACTAACTATGCTACTCTTTATAACCAGTCATACCTTTCAATACTAGGACCAGTGGGCTGACCTACAAGAAACTGAACACGCACTGTGTGTTGCTGTATAAGACTATAGGCATATACATTTCAGTTTTTTATATATGTTATATCATGCTTAGGCCTAATCCAATAATGCTGAGGACACTAAAGTCATTAATAGAAAACAAGACTATCAGCACTCTTACATACAATCAAAGAAAGAAAAAAATATACAGCCTAACAGTTTTACATTTTCACTGTTGTGTAGAGCTTCACTAGTTTGTTATCTTTCAGAAAAAACAATGATTTAGCTGAATATAACACAATGGACATTGCATGTTGCTCAACATGCATGTCAGTTTGCGGACAGTCATAACTGCCAAGGCCAACCTCATTGCACTTAATTTCATGGGCCAGATTTCATTTCAGGGGGCAACTCACGACATGTCCCTGCTGACAGGGAGACAGCATGTGGGGAATCAAACTAAATAGACGCTCTCGTGATTCTGTTAACAGACTGCTTAGGGAGACTATAGGGAAGTGAAAATGAAAGGATAACATCTTCCACCATCCCGGACCCAATGTTACAACTTCCACAACCATTTTTCAAACTTTCATAAAACAATTGTGAAGCCATCCAACTGCCATGTTGCACTTGTTTTTAGTTTTTCACTAAGTTTTTCCAACAAAATACGGTTTTGTTGAGTGTGCCCTGTTTCTGTCTCAATTAATGTGCTGTAACTTGGCAACAAAACAGCATAACATTTACAAATTGGTTATTAGCTAAAGTATTAATCCTATGCTAAACAAATCGATTCGCAAACGGATGTCAAAGTAAGTTCAGAAAAGTATACATTAAGCATTTTGATTTAAGAACTTTTAAATTAAAATAGGTTTTAGTTGCCTCTATGCGATTGCATGGCATGCAACCGCTATTTCCTGAATTATTAAAATTAGCCAGCTAAATCACAGTATTTGGCAGCTGTGGTTGATAGAAGAAAAACTTTAAAAAGCAAATGGGAATTCACTTACCAGCAATGTAGTTAACAAATGTGGCAATCCGAAGCAGAATAGCATAGGCATGTAAGCGAACGTTAGTAACGTTAAACTCTATCTCTGAGATGCAAGAAATAGGCGTTTTTATGCGCCAAGTGGGAGGCGCCGTGGTTTCCGTTTCAATGATTATGGCTACACGACTTGAAAACATGGACACATACCACATTTAAGAAGCAAATACTTTTTCATATCAAATTCATAATATGTTGGCTGTAATCTAACGGGCTGCTAACTCCGCAGGCAGAGTGAACGATCCATTGGAATGTAGTCAGCACAACGCCTACCCTTTTTCAAAATGTTTATTTTTGGCACATGCGCAGCGCATGCAGTTCTTGAGCCACTTACAGAAAATGATTCATCAATTTATTGATTGAATGCTGTCTGTATTTAAAGTAGTTCTGAAGTAAGTACAATTAAATGTGCTTTTTTTCCTGTGAACTACAAACACACGTTTCACACATTCTCAAGTCATCATATTTTATAATAGCCTATTTATTTATGCTGCCAACACACTGTCAATGACACTGACTCAACTCCAGCCACTTTAATAATGGGAATTGATGGGAAATGATGTAAATATATCACTAGCCACTTTAAACAATGCTACCTTGAATAATGTAGGGTAAGTAACATTATATATCTCATATGCATACGTATATACTGTACTCTATATCATCGACTGCATCCTTATGTAATACATGTATCACTAGCCACTTTAACTATGCCACTTGGTTTACATACTCATCTCATATGTATATACTGTACTCGATATCATCTACTGTATCTTGCCTATGCTGCTCTGTACCATCACTCATTCATATATCCTTATGTACATATTCTTTATCCCCTTACACTGTGTATAAGACAGAAGATTTTTGGAATTGTTAGTTAGATTAGTTGTTCGTTATTACTGCATTGTCGGAACTAGAAGCACAAGCATTTCGCTACACTCGCATTAACATCTGCTAACCATGTGTATGTGACAAATAAAATTTGATTTGATTTATTTATATTCATTCCAGAAAAAAAAGTGTGTGATGAGAAAATGGCAACACAGTTGACAATATTGGATTTGTTTTGTCTGATAGAACTAGTGGGCAGCTTTTGTCCTTGAGCCTGTGTGAGAAGGCTGATTCCCAAAGGGAAGAAATATCCAGAACTCTCTCATTTGTTCATGAGACCCACGAGCAGGTTTAAGCTCCTTTTTTTTAACCTGTATTTTACTAGGCAAGTCAGTTAAGAACAAATTCTTATTTTCAATGACAGCCTAGGAACAGTGGGTTAACTGCCTGTTCAGGGGCAGAACGACAGATTTTGTACCTTGTCAGCTCTGGGGTTTGAACTTGCAACCTTCCGGTTACTAGTTCAACGCTCTAACCACTAGGCTACCCTGAACAATATGCCAACATATTTGAGTGAAGCGAGAATATTGTAGCGCTAGGTCAGGTTGGAATGTCTCTTTCATATGTAAATGTTGCTCAACTTCAGAATAAATGTATCATTACCTTCTCGTATTGTATTAAGTTGTAATTTTATGATACTGTAGATGTCTAATGTAACAAAATGGATCCACCCCTGTCCTAAATTTACTGGACTTTGAACTTCTAATTCCTGACATCAGACTACAAACTTTGAAAGCCAATAACCAAAGGGAGAGCAAATGTTTGCTTCTTCTTTGACCAAGGGCAGTGTCAGAGCCCTGTAAAAAACAGACAGGAGAACTGCCCATCTCTGCTTGGTTGTAACTGCGTGGGAGAAGTCCGTTTTCCATTTCAGTTTTCACATCAAATCAAATCAAATCAAATTTATTTATATAGCCCTTCGTACATCAGCTGATATCTCAAAGTGCTGTACAGAAACCCAGCCTATAACCCCAAACAGCAAGCAATGCAGGTGTAGAAGCACGGTGGCTAGGAAAAACTCCCTAGAAAGGCCAAAACCTAGGAAGAAACCTAGAGAGGAACCAGGCTATGTGGGGTGGCCAGTCCTCTTCTGGCTGTGCCGGGTGGAGATTATAACAGAACATGGCCAAGATGTTCAAATGTTCATAAATGACCAGCATGGTCGTATAATAATAAGGCAGAACAGTTGAAACTGGAGCAGCAGCACGGTCAGATGGACTGGGGACAGCAAGGAGTCATCATGTCAGGTAGTCCTGGGGCATGGTCCTAGGGCTCAGGTCCTCCGAGAGAGAGAAAAAAAGAGAGAATTAGAGAGAGCATATGTGGGGTGGCCAGTCCTCTTCTGGCTGTGCCGGGTGGAGATTATAACAGAACATGGCCAAGATGTTCAAATGTTCATAAATGATCAGCATGTTCGAATAATAAGAAGGCAGAACAGTTGAAACTGGAGCAGCAGCACGGCCAGGTGGACTGGGGACAGCAAGGAGTCATCATGTCAGGTAATCCTGGGGCATGGTCCTAGGGCTCAGGTCCTCAGAGAGAGAGAAGGAGAGAATTAGAGAACACACACTTAGATTCACACAGGACACCGAATAGGACAGGAGAAGTACTCCAGATATAACAAACTGACCCTAGCCCCCCGACACATAAACTACTGCAGCATAAATACTGGAGGCTGAGACAGGAGGGGTCAGGAGACACTGTGGACCCATCCGAGGACACCCCCGGACAGGGCCAAACAGGAAGGATATAACCCCACCCACATCACATTTGAAGTGCAAGTAATCTACATCTTGCAGTCTCATCTGTGTGTGTCTTTGCACATATTCCTGACTAAGGTAATAGTAATTAGGTCATAACTACTGTGTGAAACTTTACCAACTTAAGGGTGTCTCGTTTTCCCTCACTGTGGTTTACAAAGGTGTTGCTATTGCACATTTCCCTAGTATGTACTTAGACCTTGTCATAGAGAGAAAAGCCTAAGTTAGCAGGGAAATGGTGGCCTCTGTAGAAGGTGCATTTTCATATCTCATTTGCATTGTCATAGAGGGAACGATGCTTGATTCTGGCAACACAACCTTCTTAGAGTATCTGTGCCTTTCAAAGATTAATCCTGGTTTTCATTTGTGCCACAAAGTTGGCTTGGCCCCCAAAAAACATTAAAGGGACCTTTGTGGAGGGCCTTTTACAGAGAGCTTAATTTCAAATGCCTTTTAATCTGCTTTAATCCGTAGCAGAGATCACATCATTAAAATAGATTTTGGAGGGGGAAAGTATTTGTATAACTTTGTATCCTGTCCACCTTGATTATTGATTTAACTAAATAAATTGACAGATTTGTTAGAAAAAGGCCCTGCCTTTCACACATACAGTATCACAGGTGCAATGGAAGTAATAAAATAGATAATTTATATTATATAAAGATGATATAATCTAGCTAATTCAATAAAATTACTAAACATGGAACAGCTTAATAACTATCCTGGTTATTACCAGAACACTGCCCTTGCCAAAGCCATTGCATCATCCTACCTAAAAGCCTGATGTCCAACTCCAATATAAGCTTAGCTAAAGCCACTTAATGTCAAAAATCATCTGTCTCAGAACCCTAATTACAACACTGCAGGGAAGACAACAAAAACCTTTCTTTTTTTTTCCCTGGCCAAGGAAAATGTTGATGGTTCTTGGGAATAGAGATTAATATGTAAGGCTGCAATACAAATTGATCACGGATGATGCTTCATGTTATGTGCAGTGTCTGTGCTGATGTGTGGTGTGGTTAGTATTGTGACATTTCAATCTGCTGATTATATTTAGCAAAAAACAAGACTCATGAACATTAATTCATTGCATACCATTCTCCAGTGATAAAATGTGTCCGACATATGTCATCTAGTGGTAGATACTAACAAGTGTTTTTCTTTCCTTTCCATTTCAGGTTGGCATTGAAAGGCACTATGGCTGACCGGTGGCTTCAAACGCTCTCAATGGCCAATGGATACCATCAGCAATCCAGCATTTATATGTAATTCATCGTAACAAGGATGAATCATCAGCCTTCCTACCTTAAAGGGGAAATTCACACATTTTAACATGTGGCATTATTTTTACTCTTTCTGTGCTTGTAATTGATCCCCCTCCAAATATTAAAAAAAACAATGTTTTGTTAGAGAGAAAATTGATTGTCACTTTGACTACAATGCAGTATGAAAACGTGTCGAAAGTATGTTATAAAATGCTCAAAAACACTCCAGACCAACTCATATTACATCAGAATCTCATTCTGGATGTCTCTACACTCAATCCTTGTTTTTTTCCCCCACTGTTCAATAAATTCATGTTTGAATTGAATTACAACAACAAAATTATGCAAATATGGATTTATTGGACAGTGGACATTTCTCTCAAATTGAGTGCAGAGACATTATACAGAATAAGATTCTGATTTAAAACGTTTCATAACATGCTTCTTTCTACACATTTTCATAATGCATTGTAGTCTTTAGCAAGTGATGAGAGCAAAATGTGATTTCCAATTTTCTCTCTAACAAAACTAAATATATAAAAAACAGTTTGGGCGATCAACAGAAGCACAGAAAGAGTGAGGATAAGGCCACATGTAAAAATGGGTGAACTTCCCCTTTAAGGTAGGAAAGCTGATTATTCATCCTTGTTATGACCAATGACTTATATAAACCCTGGATTTCTATTTGCTATGCATTGGCCATTGAGAGGCTTTGAAGCCACCTGTCGGCCATATTGGCACTCCCTAGTAAGAGCAGTCCTCCACAGGAATAAATGGAATTCTACAGTATTTCAACTAAATGTTATGTATTTGACAAAATTGTATATAAGTATTTTTGTGGATTTTTAAAATGTATTTTATTGAACATTTATTAATCTAGGCAAGTCAGTTAAGACCAAATTCTTATTTACAATGACAGCCTACCAAAAGGCAAAAGGCCTCCAAAAGGGACGGGGGCAAAAAAATAACTAAATAAAATATAGGACAGAACACAAATCATGACAAGAGTGATGCCACAACCCTAGATAAAGAGAGACCTAAGACAACAACATAGAAAGGCAGCAAAACATGACAACACAGCAGGGTTGCAACACAGCATGGCAGCAGCACAACATGGTAGCAGCACAAAACATGGTACAAACATTATTGGGCACAGACAACAGCACAAAGGGCAAGAAGGTAGAGACAACAATACATCACGCAAAGCAGCCACAACTGTCAGTAAGAGTGTCCATGATTGAGTCTTTGAATGAAGAGATGGAGATAAAACTGTCCAGTTTGAGTGTTTGTTGCAGCTCGTTCAATTCGCTAGCTGCAGCGAACTGAAAAGAACCAGGGATGTGTGTGCTTTGGGGACCTTTAACAGAATGTGACTGGCAGAACGGGTGTTGTATGTAGAGGATGAGGGCTCCAGTAGATATCTCAGATATGGGGGAGTGAGGTCTAAGAGGGTTTTATAAATAAGCATCAATCAGTGGGTCTTGCGACAGGTGTACAGAGATGACCACTTTACCGAGGAGTATAGAGTGCATTGATGTGTCCTATGAAGAGCATTGGTAGCAAATCTGATGTCCGAATGGTAAAGGATATCTAGCCACTCGAGACCACCCTTACCTGCCGAGCTATAAATTACATCTCTGTATTCTAGCATGGGTAGGATGGTTATCTGAATCAGGGTTAGTTTGGCAGCTGGGGTGAAAGAGGAGCAATTTACGATAGAGGAAACCACATCTAGATTTAACTTTAGCCTGCAGCTTTGTTATGTGCTGAGAGAAGGACAGTGTACTGTCTAGCCATACTCCCAAGTACTTGTATTAAGTGACTACCTCAAACTCTAAACCCTCAGAGGTAGTAATCACACCTGTGGGGAGAGGGGCATTCTTCTTACCAAACCAAATTACCTTTGTTTTGGAGGTGTTCAGAACAAGGTTAAGGGCAGAGAAAGCTTGTTGTACACTAAGAAAGCGTTGTTGTAGAGCGTTTATCACAAAATCCAGGGAGGGGCCAGCTGAGTATAAGACTATCATTTGCATATAAATGGATGAGAGAGCTTCCTTCTGCCTGAGCTATGTTGTTGATGTAATTTGAGAAGAGAGTGGGGCCTAGGCACGAGCCTTGGGGTACTCTCTTGCTGACAGGCAGTGGCTGAGACAGCAGATGTTCTGACTTTATACACTGCACTATTTGAGAGAAGTAGTTAGCAAACCAGACCAAAGACCCCTCAGAGACACCAATACTCCTTAGCCAGCCCACGAGAATGTCCACTGTATCAAAAGCTTTGGCCAAGTCAATAAAAATAGCAGCTGAACATTGCTTAGAATCAAGGGCAATTGTGACGTCATTGAGGACCTTTAAGGTTGCAGTGACACATTCATAACCTGAGCGGAAACCAGATTGCATACCAGAGAGAATACTATAGACGTCAAGAAAGCCAGTCAGTTGATTGTTGACAAGTCTTTCCAACACTTTTGATAAACAGGGCAAAATAGAAATAGGCTTATAACAGTTAGGATCCGCTTGATCTCCCCCTTTAAATAAAGTAGTGGGGACAGTAACATTAGTACTCTCTAAAAAATACTTGAAGGAAAATGTTTGTATATAGTTTTTAATTTTTATGTTTAGCTCACATAATGTAATTTTAAAGTATGCATTAAGGTGTCTGTAATATAATAATCATATAAAAAACGAATGTAGACGTTAATAAATACATTTCTTATAGCTTCCAAAATAGTTTTACGCTTGAGGAGAAGTGCCAATATGGTTGCCCGGTGGCTTCAATACAGCGCCCCCTGTTAGTCATCCAGGGTTAATACACATCATTGGTTATGACATATCAGAGCAACATCATTTGTACCAAGGGATGTTCTGCTCTACTATCTTGCATCACTCTCCCATGTTGGGTTACATATTATTCCACTGAAAACCCAGTCCAAGTAGGTTTATATTGCACATAACTCTGGCTTTTGAGCACCATGTGTGAATCCGTGTACATTGAGATCGCAAGTCTGCACACAACAAAATGGATTAGATGTATTAATATTTACATTTGTGATAAGAAACTCAATATAAAAAACAAGTTAATTGTGGTCATGTCAGATCAGTCAACCAGTGCAGTCCCACTGGTCAAAGACCTCAATTCAACGTCTATTATACGTTGGTTCAACATTATTTTATTTTATTTTATTGAAATTATGTAGAAACAGTGTTGATTCAACCAGTGTGTGCCCAGTTGATTGTTTTTGTAAGGGGATTTCCCTAAGTCAGTCAGCCCCTTCTTTATTCTAGCTATCGTGTGATTTCACAGGAGGTTGGTGGTACCTTAATAAGAGAGAACGAGCTTGTGGTAATGAATGGTATCAAATACATCAACCACATGGTTTCCAGGGGTTTTATGCCATTACATTTGCTCCATTCCATCCATTATTATGAGCTGTTCTCACCTCAGTAGCTTCCAGTGTGTGATGTACAATAGTCCTATGAATCTGCAGCCTCTGTCCTCTCAATCTCCTGAAGTGAAAGCAGAGGCTCAGAATTCTGATAGTTTGATGACAGTTTTGTCCTTGGAAAACAGGATGCCTCTGCCAATCTATTGCTAGTACTGTGCATGTTGCAATCAACTTTAGCAGCATCTTTTTCATCCATGTCCTCCAAGTCTACAAAGGAAAGCACAAAGAGGTTATTCAGCCATAGATTTGAACGTGTCTCTAGTTGTTGTTGACAAATTACTCTTTGTCAACAACCACACAGACTCTTAATAATAGCTGAAGAATTGTACCAGACTTTTACTACTCACACTTCAGCACTGTCTTGTACACCTGTGTGTAGCCTCGCTCTGGGTTCTTGCTCAGGTCTTTGTAGTAGTAAAAGCGTAGCTCCTTTGGGTACTGAGAGTAAGACAGGTTGAGGACCAGGGGAATGATCCGGTTGGACATGGGCCCCTCAGACAGTGCCTGGTGCATCATGTACTGGCACCAGTCATCCAGCAGGAAGTTGGGGGTGATCAGAAGGGCCCAGCAATGGCTGCTCTGCACAGCCTGGCATAGCTCGGTGGGGATGGCACCCCCCACGCTGGCATCACGTTGCCGCAGGAAACAGCGCAGGCCACATGCCGGTTTCTCCAGGTAAGTGGCCAGACGGATGGCTTCTTCGATGTCCACAGGGCTATGGCACACACACAAGTCGTAGGTCTGGCTCCAACGAATCATAGAACTCAGAAAAGGTGGTGGTGGGTTAGGAGTGGAGGTGGTAACCAATGCTGAGGCAGCATCGACAGAAGGGGATGGAGTCCTGACCTGTACATGTGGAGAGGAGCTGCTCTGTGGAGACTCTTTTTTCACTAAGAGTCGACGGAACCAACCTGAAACAAGAGAATTAAACATGGGTTCTTTCCAGTGGTGCAAACTACTTAAGTAAAAATACTTTAAAGGACTACATAAGTAGTTATTTTGGGTATTTGTATTCTATTTAACTATTTCTATTTTCTATTTTACTTCACTACATTGCTAATGAAAATAATGTAAATTTTACTCCATACATTTTCCCTGACAGCCAAAAGTACTTGCTACATTTTGAATGCTTAGCAGGACAGAAAAATCGTCCAATTCACGCAGTTATCAAGATAACATCCCTGATCATCCCTACTTCCTCTGATCTGACCAATGCACTAAACACACATGCTTCGTTTATAAATGATGTCTGAGTGTGCCTTGGCTATCCGTAAATAAAACAATAACAAGAAAATAGTTCCATCTGGTTTGCTTAATATAAGACATTTTAAGTGATTTATACTTTTACTTTCGCTTACTTAAGTAATTTTAGCAATTACATTTACTTTTTATATTAAGTATAAGTATAAGTATATTTCAAACCAAATACATTTACTTTTAGACTTTTACTCATAGTATTTTACTGGGTGACTTTCACTTTTACCTGAAACATGTTCTATTAAGTATGACAATTGGGTACTTTTTCCACCACTGGTTCTTTCACATCATAACTGTTCATCAAAACAGGCAAGTTTATATCCAATTTGTGAATAGATGTTCTTTTTGTTAAGTTGATCATCTACAAACAGTACATGTGGTTTAGGAAAAAAGTATTTCAACTTACCGTACATGCTCTTGACATCATTCTCCAGACTATTGCAATGTTGTACCTCCAATAAGAAAAACTGTACTGTAATATCCTTCGCATTTGATTTTTTCTTTCTTTTAATAGATGTGCTGCTCTGTATACACACTAAGCACTTAACAGAGTTGATCACATAAAACATTAATTCTCATTATTGAAGCAAAAAAAGAAAAGTTAAATACATTAACTACAAAAAATGTCATAAAACACACCAAAGGGTTCCCTGATACTCCCAGCAGAAAAAGAGGAAGCTGAATCTGTAGCAGCTGCAGCTCACTGTTTGTCTAAATGTCTTGATTCCCACAAGGCACAATGTCTCTCATTAAATTGCAATATAGATACGTTTTTTGTCCATAGTGCAGGGCAGGAGAGGTCTAGCCTATAGACTAAAAATAATCCAACTGTAGCATGTTTTCTAACGTAGGCTACTTGATCGTCCATCCGTCCAACTGCAAATTCATTATTCTTGTCTGGGTTAGAATCAAATCATACAGTAGGTAATCAAATATTTTAGGGAACTATGTACGCTACAGGAAGGAAGTCATGCAGTTACCCTTTTAGCCACAACTTTCACAGACAAGCTGTGGCACAACGTGTGATGTATAGCTGTTTAATGGTCCGTCATGCATGTAGGCTAATGTATTTATTTCTCAATTTTAACACCACAAGCCATAGTGATAGTAGCCTATTATGTTATTTGAAGGAAGTATGAATACAGACCAAAACCTCTCATTAGCAAAAGTGTTTCGTAGTCAGTGTGTGTCCTTTTAGTGGTTAAGAACATCCGTCTTTCAACCAAATGTCAGTCTTTCAAGGAGATTGACACACCACTAAGTGCATAATATGACACAACCTACTTTTGAAAAGTGAGAAAATTACAAAACAATGTACGTTTCCATGTGTGATTGGTAAAATAACATGGCCTTAGCCTTTAATAAATGACAGACACTTCATCAGGAAGATGGATTTAGCACCTTGTCCAAGAGGACAAACATACTGTAAGCTTTATTTTTAGAGCAAAGAAAAGGGGAGAGGAGGAACTTTCTTTGGCTAGGGATAGGCCTACATGTCAGTATTGTATGTGAGTTGATCCCATAGCAGTAATTGTAGTACCATAGAACCATCTGATCTGCAACCAGATTTGTGTTTTGCATTGAACATAGCTCATTTACAGATGGAAGAGGAAGCGAAACACCCCACTCGCGGGTGGGTGGGTGGGGGGTTTGGCCAGAGGGATGGTATTTTCTTGCTCTCCATGTCATCACAAAACTAATAGTGTGTATTCGGGGGGAATGTGCATGGTGGAGACCTGGTTTGGACATTCCACCGTAGTGGCACCTAAGGAAACACCTACACACCTCCCTGAGCACTGACGGGACAATCCCTTGAAAGCCATCTGATGCCCCGAAATAGTGGGATCATGCGAAGCCAACCAGTGAATCCCACACACAACAGGGAACGCAGGAGAGTCGATTAGGAAGAGACTAATTCGCTCCCTATGACTCTCCGATGTTATCATAGTGAGCGGAGCTGTGACCTCCCTAATTATCGCCCGGAAACAGCGAGAGAACTCCTCATAATCATCCAACGTCTGACCTTCCCTGCCCCAGATGGCGTTGGCCCATTCCAGGGCTTTACGTTCAGACAGGAGATGAGGGCACTTACTCTCTCTCGTCCCAAAGGGGCTGGCTGGACAGATGACAGGTAGAGCTCCAGCTGGAGTAGGAACCCCTGACACCCGACAGCTGTCCCATCATACGCCCTCGGAAGCGAGAGCTGAATCTCACCGGATCCTGATGACGGAGGGGTGGACATCACAGTAGGTAATGGTGGAACCTGAGGAGACGACACAGGGTGCACGGGTAAACCCCCCCCTCTCCCATCGGTCCATGGTTTGATTCTGTCAGAGTCTATCTAAAAGACAGCGAAGGAGTCAGGCGCAGGACACAGATGAGAGTAACAATCACTGATTTACTCAATCCAAAACGTAACAAAATCCCGTTCCAAACAAGAACAAAACAGGACTCAAACTACAACACACCGGAATACACGAAAGACAATTACGCACAAAACAGAAAGGGAAACCAGAGGGTTAAATAAGGAACATAATTATGAGATGGGAACCAGGTGTGTAAACAGACGAAACAAAAGGAAAAATGGAACATGAATCGGTGGCGGCTAGAAAGCCGGTGACGTAGACCACAGAACACTGCCCGAACAAGGAGAGGGAACAGCTTCGGGTGGAAGTCGTGACAGTTTTAACTTTCGGGTAGAACTTTTTAACTTTATATTTTTTCTACAAAACATAGAAATGTGCCATTTTCACATTATTTTGACACTGGACAATTTTGACATTGTCCAATAGATAATGAAAATGAGGTTGAAAAGTGGTAAAGTTGCCATTTAAGAAGATACATTTTAGAAATAGGCGGGGTTTATGACTTTGTGGCAATCACAGAAAATCAATGTTTTTTGTATGCGGATGATGTGGCTCTATGGAACAGAGGTGGAAATGTGAAATATGTGATGAGGAAGATGCAAGAAGCTGTGGAAGTGTTGGGTAGTCCTTTGCATGGGTTGATGTAAGTTTCCTTTGACAATTCCTTTGACAATCTTCCAGATAGATGACACAGGCACAGGAACCTTGGTATAAAACTCTCTAGTAATAAAATGCAATTGCAGACAAAGATTCACATACAGAATACCTCAGTAGTCTATAGTAAAGATCTGTGTGGCGAAACAGGAAACAACGCTCCTTATACTAGTTGGTGTGGACAGCCTACCATCAATCATACCTTAACATTCTATCTAAAATGAGAAAAACATGTCTAGACTGTGGTTTCTCTCTCTACTATCTCGGCCTTGAGCCTGCGTGACCATCAGCAGGTGCAGACAATTCTCAGCCTGAGAACTAAAGCAGTACATCTCCATTTACCCAGTACTTTTCCATCATTGCGCATTGCAAACATACAAAGGTCATCACATATATACAGAAATCATGGCATTGGCTGCATCTACTGAATCCGATGCGTATACCCAAATAATTCTCTGCAGCTGCCACCACATCAATTTGAATTGTTATTATTTTTTAGGACAGGGTTGGATCGCATCCAACTTTTAGGGTGCATACACCGCCACCTACTGTACTGGAGTGTGAGTCCAGTCACAGCCAACCTACTGTACATTACATTCTCTTCATTAGTCATACTCCTCTAAGAAAGTGAAATAGAGCCCTAGACACCACTTCCTACCCCTTTCCTCCCCCCATTACACCACCCCAACCCCATCCAGCCTCTCTAACCCTTTCACACATCTCTCCCTATCTATGTCATACAGTTCACAAAATATCAACACATGCTCCACCGTTCCTCCACTAAACACTCATCACACAGACTTGTTTCATGTCTCCCTATCATCCAACCTAACATTCAAACCTGTGTGCCCAAACGTAATCTACTCCACATAACTTCCTCTGACCTAAATCTCATAGGATTGCAGTGAGAACCATGAAACCACGTCTTTGGAATGCCCCACAAGGGTGAAAGAGAATGAGGTGGTCAAAGGCAGGGTTGTACAGAGCATTTCATACGCAGCAGCTGTAAAATGGTTGAGAGTTTGAATGGTGCACCAGAAGAGTCCATGGTGCTGAATAGGCCTACACTGCAGGCTGCAGGGGTTGCCTTTCACCAGCAGGATCCTGACATTTTAAAGCTTAAGAAGGTGGACATTGTGGCCTTTATAGCTATTGTAATTAATGGCACTGCCAAGGTGGAGAGAAGGTCCAGGAAGATAGAAATCATAGTGGATGTGGCGGATTGGTTCCTGGGGCTGAAAGATTTCTCAGCAAAGGAGTTACATGGAATATTGGCACAAGCTGTACCAACCTCTCTAGGTCCTAGAGCCTGAGAAGGAAGATATGGGATAATTAAAAGAAGGAAGGGAGAGTTTTGTTTGTTTTGGCAATGTATTATTTTTATTAGGGTGGATTAAGTTCGTTTCACTATTACGTATGGATTTTTAAAATTTATTTATTTATTATTTATTTGCATTGCCGCCATCCAGTTTGTGGCGGAAATCCCCCTTTTTGGGTTGTAGTCCACCATAAAACAAGAAGAAGGAAATATTATTATTAAGAGCTTTGACTTCAGAAGCACGAAAGGGTATGTTGAGTGGTGGTGTCCCATCCTCCCAGGCTGTTGGCATGGTGCAGGAGCAGATAGGGTTAAAGTAATGGAATGGGGTAGTGGGTTTTTAATGACTGTAGGGTTAGTTGGAAGGGTGTATTTATTTTATGAAATATTTCCTTTTCACGTTTTCCCATTTCTTATCACAAAGTATAATGGATTTCAATTATAGTCCAGTTTGTGGCAGTAATTACCACATTTTGGATGCCAACCGCCGTTAAACCTCGAAGAAGAAGACTTCTTCGATTTCCTGGTCTTGCATCTGATGTGTCAAACAGTTTTAGTGGAGGTAGCTAGACTTGGGAGGACATTTTTCATCAGATAGTGTATACCTGATTAGATTTCCTTCTCGAGGTGGAAGGCACTTAAAAGATTCGTCGGCTCACTTATTGTTTACGTTTTTTTTTTTAAAGGTTCTCCTTTTCACGTTTTTGTTAGTGTTTGTTTTCTTTACTTTGGTATATTCTCTCGTGTACATGGTGGCAAGATGCTGGATTTCTTCACCATCTTCAGTAAGGGAGGCATAGTGTTGTGGTGTTTTCAGGGAACCGGTGTTACAGAATCCTTCACCGGGCCTGTCAACGCGCTGATCCGCTCCGTGATCCTTCAGGTAAGAGATGCTTTCAAATCAAGGGACAGCTGTCATGTTTCCGTGCCGCCTAGCGGTGTGTATGTATGGTTGTTTTTCAGTATGCGCCAGAGCGTCGCCACTTCGTCAACAAACTGGCTAGCTAATTTAGCTAGGTAGCTTTCGTAGATACACATGTAAATTATTATTTGTCTAAACTAAATATGATTTATGTTTTGGTCAAGTTAGCGCACTTGTTAGCTAGCTACCTAATGTTAGAAGTGAGCTAGCTATATGGTTGCTTAATACAGACATGACATGGAGGATTTGGGAACTGGGGGTTACACGAGCACAAATTATTTTGCCAGCCACATGACAATAGCACAGCATAGTGGGATTATCCCCAAAATGCAAGGCTATTACCACGTTGCTAGCTAACGTTAATGTCAAATATTTATACTGAACAAAAATATAAACGCAACATGCAACAATTTCAAAGATGGTACTGCATTACAGTTCATATAACGAAATCCGTCAATTGAAATAAATTAATTAGGCCCTAATCTATGGATTTCACATGACTGGGAATACATATTTTGGTACCATATACTTTAAAAAAAGGTTGGGGCGTGGTCTGGATCAGAAAACGAGTCAGTATTTGGTGTGAACACCATGCAATGTAACATTCCTTAACATAGAGTTGATCAGGCTGTTGATTGTGGAATGTTGTCCCACTCCTCTTCAATGGCTGTGTAAAGTTGCTGGATTTTGACGAAAATTGGAACAAGCTGTAGTACACTTTGATCCAGAGCATCCCACACATGCTCATTGGGTGACATGTCTGGCGAGTATGCAGGCCATGGAAGAACTGGGACATTTTCAGCTTCCAGGAATTGTGTAGAGATCCTTGTGACATGGGCCGTGCATTATCATGCTGAAAGATGAGGTGATGGTGGAGAATGAATGACACAACAATGGGACCTCAAAATTTGATTTGATATCCTATTTGTCACATGCGCCGAATACAACCAGTGTAGACCTTACTGTGAAATGCTTACAAGCATTTACAAATTTCTGCCAAACATTTGAGAGAAATAAGCTTTTTGTGCATATGGAACATTTCTTGGATCTTTTATTTCAGCTCATGAAACATGGGACCAACACTTTACATGTTGCATTTATATTTTTATTCGGTGCAGAACATATGAGAAATGTTTACATTTCAGTGATGAAACCTCTGATCTGTGTTACGGTATTGAGTAGCCTAATGTTAATGCTTCTCTGATTTTTGTTTCAGGAACGCAGTGGCAACAATTCCTATACTCATGATGCCTTGAGTCTTAAGTACAAACTCGATAATGAGTTTGAGCTGGTTTTTGTGGTAAGTTTCATATAGAAATGTGATTATAATGCACTGTAGTTCTATTTCCTGAAGGAAAATACCATACTAGCATACAGCAGTGTTAGCTTCTCATGCCGTCTATGGTGTGGACTCAACTGACCATGTTTGTCTTTCTTCTTTTTTTTTGTGCAGGTGGGTTTTCAAAAAATCCTGACGCTGACGTATGTTGACAAGTTCATAGATGACGTACAGCTCCACTTCAGGGATCGCTATAAGTATATGCTGGAGCAAAAGGGGGCCCGTACACTGTTGAGCAGCTGTTTTGCATTTGAGGATGACTTCAAAATGCTTCTTTGGTAAGCAGTTTCACATCTTAGGGCTGATACTGCATACAGAGCTGAACTAATGGTGCATAAAGATATTCATATTATACTTTCAAACTAATTTGTTATGCTGAATCTCACACACAACCAGCTGTTGAGTTGTCATCCCACAGGTCTACAAGGACCTGTAGGCTACTTGTATAAAATATAATTTCACAATACTTCAAGTCAAATGCTTCGTGCTTTGATTCTGTTACTGTCCTGTTGTGCTCTAGTGAGGCGGAGGAGAGCAGCAAAGCTCGAGGCTCTACCTCCATGAGGAGCTTCAATGCTTCCCTGAAATCCCAGAAAACTGTGAAGTCCATGATCGAGACGAAGGGAGGGGATAAGGGCAAGGAACAGGGTGGCAAGAAGAATAAGAATGCCAAAAAAGAGGGTAAGGGTTTGATGTGATTATTATGGAGGTTTTGTTGGAATACAAGCACTTTGTCATGGTTCTTCCTTAAACAATTTCAGTTTGAAACCAGTCCCACATTTTTTCTCTTCATGTTTTAATTTCATGGGGACATTGATAATGTTTTGTATGTCAGGGGTTAGTTTCTGAAATCTTCCCCCCAGCTCCTGCTGCTGAGCCTGTGAAAGGGGAACAAGCCAAAGCTCCAGCCAGTCAGAAGACAGTGGAGAATGGTAACCAGGGCTTGACCCAGGAGGAGATCATTCAGAAGAAGAGAGAGGAGTTTATACGCAAGCGCATGTGGGCACCTGCAGAGAAGCCCAGGTGAGTGGGGGGAAGAATGGAACACAATGTGGTTAAAGTTATAATTTGGAATGTTACTGACAGTTGTTTCAGTACGGAAAGTGACGTTGTCTCTTGCCTTCCAGTAAGTCCCCCAAACCTGTGAAGGAGAAAACCAAGGGGAAAGAGAAGCGGGTGTGGACCTTGGGTGGTAGCAGCACCAAAGAACTGGACTACAGCCAGTGCAATGGCAACGGAGACCAAGCTACTGGGGTCCATGTCCTGGATGCTCAAGCTGACCCGGTATGTGCCTGTTGGGTTTGAGAGCAGCAGAGCTAATATTGCCTGGTTGTACCAGAGTGAATATCTGTGCTCACATTATTTGAAAAGTGAAATAATTGTGAGTGCAGTGGTCACTGGTTTAACCAGACTAGAGCTATTATCCTTCAGGGCTGCTCTGTTGGTACCTTAATAAATAAGGCCCATGTGGTGTAGAAGTGCTTAGTTTATAGGAATTGCACATCTTAATAAAGTCTTGTCTTGTTGTCCAGGGGATGCAGCTGAGCTCGATGAAGGGTGACCTGCTCGCTGTGGATTACGAGTCCAGCGAGGAAGAGGAGGAAGATGCGGTGGAGAAGGTGGTAGTTGCTGACACAAGCAAACAAATGTGAGACCCTTAGATTATTAAATGTGTCAGATAATAAGAAGCATGGCTAAGGAATGGAAGCTTTGAATGGGACGTTGTGCCCTGTTGCACCTGACGACTTAAGTATCCATTTGATTGTTTTTAGCCCCAAAAGGGGTGCTTATGGGGGGATGTTTTGGATGCTCAAGGGCCTGGTGGGTTCCAAGAGTCTGAGCCAGGAGGACATGGAGCCAGTTCTGGAGAAGATGAGGGACCACCTCATCGGTACGGACTCCTCTGTTCCCCACTACAGTATCAGTTTAACACATGCACTCCCCTATGTATTTATTTAGACTGTGAAGCTAAAACTTTACATTCGGCTCTATACTCCATTATTTTGGATTTCAGGTCAAATGTTTCATATCAGGTGACCGTACACAATGTCATTTTTTGTTGTTGTGTATTTTCGTACATATGTTTTAATGTTTAGAAATGAAAGCACTATGTATCTAGTCCCTCCATTTGAAGGTGTCGTACGTATTTGAAATAATTCACTTGTGGGGTAGTCAAGTTTAGTATTGGTCCCATATTCCTAGCATGCAATGACATCTAGTTACAAACTTGTTAGCTGCATTTAAAGTTTGTTGTGTGACAGATTATGTTGTGGACAATAGAAAAGAATGGTAAATAATGTTCACTTATGGTGAAAATAATAATGTTCTTGAACATAGCAGCCTGTGACACATTCCGTGCGGAGGCCGTGGATTCAGCTGCGTACCCACCATCCACATTAATGTGGATGCTACCATGATTATGGATAATCCTGAATTGTGAATAAGGAGTGAGAAAGTTAGAGGGATAAATATCAGACCCTCCTAACCTTCCTTGTTATTGGTGATGGTGAGAGGTCCGCATGCCTTGGGGGTATGATCTTTGTGCCTGTAACTTTCTCACTCATCATTAATAATAATTAATTCATGATTATCTGTAATCATGGTAGCATCCACCTGTACTTCAAATGGGGGAGTAGATGCATAAAGTGCTTTCATTTCTATATGCTTAAACATGTATGAAAATACCCCCAAATAAAAGGTGACATTCTGTACTGTCGCCTCATGAAACATTTAATCCAAAATGCTGGAGTATGGAGACAAATGTTTTATCTTCACTGTCCAAATAAATACATAAGGGAGTGTACATAACTAGCCAACCTTGATTTGTTCATGTCCTAGTTCACCTGAGGGAAAAGCTTCAGTCGACTTGTATTCATTGAATTTTCTGTCATCAATTGTTTTTGCAGCTAAGAATGTAGCAGCTGAAATTGCCTCCCAACTCTGTGACTCTGTAGCCAAGAAACTGGAGGGCAAAGTCATGGGTACCTTCACTAGTGAGTACAACTGTCTTCCAGCCAGCCAGCCAGTCAGAATAGAATAAGTCCACATTAGAATGAGTTTACCTGTGGAGAGATTGAAGTGAACTAGATGGACTTCTCTCCCCCAAAGAGATGCGAAGACACTGCACAACAGTTCAGAGTATACCTCTTGCTCTGATAAAGCCCTCCCCTCTCTCTCTAGCTGTGGCATCAACAGTAAAGGGGGCCCTGCAGGACTCCCTGGTCCAGATCCTGCAACCAAAGCGGCGTGTGGACATCCTGAGAGACGTCTTGGAGGCTCGGAGCCAGCGCAGGCCCTTCGTCATCACCTTCTGTGGCGTCAACGGGGTTGGCAAGTCCACCAACCTGGCCAAGGTTAGATCCACCAGCGTGTCAATGTTTTTTTTCCTGTTAACCCATCATATTGAAAACATTGGTATTGCTGGGGATTTTAAACCTGGGTTGCATCCATTTAACCAAACCAGGTCCTGGTTGGGACTTTCCTGGCTGTACTATGACCTAGATAACCGAGTAAGCCCCCATTCAGACCACAGAAAAAACAGCAGGGAAAATATTGTTTTATTTACTGAAACCCTCCATCCTCTGTGTGCAGATCTCTTTCTGGCTAATCGAGAACGGTTTCACCGTGCTGATAGCAGCCTGTGACACATTCCGTGCGGGGGCCGTGGAGCAGCTGCGTACCCACCAGCGCCGCCTTAACTCCCTGCACCCCCCTCAGGATGACAGGGGACGCCCCGTAGTGCAGCTTTATGAGAAAGGCTACGGGAAGGATGCCGCTGGCATCGCCATGGAGGCTATCACCTATGGTAACCATACCATGCCCCAGCTTGCCATTCATATATTAAATAATTTTAGCCCCATAGCATGCAATAGCTCTGATGTCTGATCTCAATTAAATGTATGGTGTAATGCAGGAGGGGTTCATGAATACTTCTTAATGTATCACATATAAACTGAGTATACGGACCAAGCCAGACATCCATTCAACCAAGTGAAGAAATCCTCCTTTGTCTCTCTGTCCAGCCCGTAACCAGGACTTTGATGTGGTGCTGGTGGACACTGCTGGACGGATGCAGGACAACACCCCGCTGATGACGGCCCTGGCCAAGCTGATAGCTGTCAACATGCCTGACCTGGTGCTGTTTGTGGGGGAGGCTCTAGTGGGCAACGAGGCTGTCGACCAGCTAGTAAGAGTCCTTTTAGAACATATAACACCCTACTGTTTCATCAGCCTGTGACACTCAGATCCCTAGAAGATAAAAAAACGGACTACCAAATACATTCGCATCCGTTTTGGATTATGCTATAGATTTTTTCTGGATCAAAAAAAGGACCCCGTCTTGGTGGTGTAAAAACATTTGAGAATTTCTAAGCCAATTTCCTAAAATTGTTGAATATTGGAGCGAAGCGATTTCATTTTTTTGTTTTTTTTGCAGTTAAACTAATTTTATTGTAATTCTACATTCTGCCATGGAGCTGAGAACTTTTCACTTCTAAAGCTAGTTTCCTACAATGCTATGTAATTTGCCATAGCTAATGCTGTGTTTTGCTAATACAATAGCCAGATGAATAGTGCTACATTCTGCTAAATTTTCAATTCACATTGACTATCTAGCTTTTATTTGGGTTATTGTTACTTGTCGAAGATTATATTATAAAAACATGTATGGGGAAAGTCTTTTCTACATACTTAGTTTTTTTGTTGTTTTAAGTTTACACCGAAAGAGTTTCTCCATCCCAAATACTTAAATTTTTTAAATATTTTTTTTTACAGTGTTTGGATTTAGGTGATCTGAAAAAAACACTTAGGCGGCCCATCCAAGGATTAAAATGGCATAAAACTGTGAGCTTTACTTACAACCCTAGAAAGTTGAAATGGGCTATGCTACTGGATTACTGGTCATGCAGAGGGCACATTTTACATTTAAGTCATTTGGCAGACACTCTTATAGAGAGCATTACAAGAGCAATTAGGGTGCAGGTGCCTTGCTCAAGGGCACATCAACACATTTATCACCTAGTCGCTCGGGGAATCGAACCAGCAACCTTTCTGTTACTCACCCACTCTGCTTAACCGCTAGGCTACCTGCTGCTTACTGTAATGGTTTGTTGATTTGCATAGCTGTCTCATGTTGCACTCCACACTGTATAACGAGTGCGATACTTTACTTTCAGGTGAAATTTAACCAGGCGCTGGCTGATCACTCCATGTCTGATAAGCCACGTCTCATTGATGGGATCGTTCTCACCAAGTTTGACACCATTGATGACAAGGTTTGTATGCCATTAAATACATGTAAAAATAAAACAAGTTTCCTGATCTTTCTTATATCTCTCAGATATAGGACAGACACTTCAGAACAAACTTCACTTTTATATTTTGTTGGGACCATCTGTTCCATGTAGTGAGTCTGTTATTTAATCAATTTGTATGGGCTAATAGCAGTAAGGACAAAAATAATCAAATATATACAGTACCAGGCAGTTTGGACACACCTACTCATTTAACGGTTTTACTTTATTATAAAATAATAGTGAAGACATCAACACTATATAAAATAACACATGGAATCATGTAGTAACCAAAAGTGTTAAACTAATCAAAATATATTGTGAGTTTCTTCAAAGTAGCCACCCATTGACTTAATGAGTGCTTTCCACACTCAACCAGCTTCATGATGTAGTCACCTGGAATGCTTTTCCAACAGTCTTGAAGGAGTTCCCACATATGCTGAGAACTTGTTGGCTGCTTTTCATTGTCTCTGCGGTCCAACTCATCCCAATTGTGTTGAGGTCAGGTGTTTGTGGAGGCCAGGTCCTCATCACTCTCCTTCTTGGTCAAATAGCCCTTACCCAGCCTGGGTGTGTGTTTTGGATCATTTTCCCGTTGAAAAACAAATGATAGGATGGCGTAACTGTGAGTGCTGCAGAATGCTGTGGTAGCCATGCGCCTTGAATTCCAAATAAATCCGACAGTGTAACCAGCAAACCACCACCCCCGTGTTTCACAGTATGAACCACACATGCGGAGAGCATCCATTCACATACTCTGCGTCTCACAAAGATAGAGGTTGGAACCAAACATTTGGACTCGTCAGACCAAAGGACAGATTTCCACCTGTCCATTGCGCGTGTTTCTTGGCCCAGCAAGTCTCCTCTTTGTTATTGGTGTCCTTTTAGTAGTGGTTTCTTTGCAGCAATTTACCATGAAGAATCTCTGAGCAGTTGATGTGTCTGTAACTATTTGAAGCAGTTATTTGGACTGCAATCTGAAGTGCAGTTAACTGTAATGAACTTGTCCTGCTGCAGAGGTAACTCCAGTTCTTCCTTTCCTGTGGCGGTCCTCATGAGAACCAGTTTCATCATAGCGCTTAATGGTTTTTGTAATTTTCCTGATGGACTGTCGTTGTTCTTGCTGTAATATGGACTTGGTCTTTTACCAAATAGGGCTATTTCTGTATACCACCCCTACAATGTCGCAACACAATTGACTGTCTCAAACACATTTTACAAATTACCTTAAGGCACACCTGTTAATTTAAATGCATTCCAGGTGACTACCTCATGAAGCTGGTTGAGAGGATGCCAAGGCAAAAGGTGAATACTTTGATTTAAAACATGTGTTCATACAATGTAGAAAATAGTAAAAATAAACCCTAGAATGAGTAGGTGTCAACTTTTGACTGGTACTATATATATTGCTATTCTTCAAAGGGTCTTAAAATTCAAACTCATCCTTGGTCTGACCATCTTAGAACCCCCCCCAGCTTACTCTTATGGGTTAACAGAATGTCAAAGTTTTGAGACAATTGTTTGATGGAAGTCAAAGCTTTTAAATGCTGTTTATGACATCCTAATTGGTAAGAACAGAAGTCTGCGTGGTTTGTGGTTGCAAAGCTGACGTCACTCCTCCCTTCAGGTTGGCGCTGCTATCTCAATGACCTACATCACAGGGCAGCCCATTGTGTTTGTCGGCACGGGGCAGACCTACAATGACCTGCGGAGCCTCAATGCCCGTGCTGTGGTGGGCGCCCTTATGAAGGCCTGAGTGGCTGCTGCCTGCATCTATGTTCACCACCATCGTGACAAAGCCAACCACAAACACTGCGCTTTGAGATGTCTGGTCCTGCAGTTCACATCCTAACTATGATCCTCCACATGGCACCAAACGCAAAACTCACAGGCGGTTGACTTTTTAAGCAACATTGCACTAAGATCTCTTGAATTTGGACCAACAGTTTAAAGTACCTCAATTTTGTTTAGCTTTAAAATGATGCGGTGAAGTTCAACAAGAGACATTTCCATCTGATCAAATAGAAAATGTCAAATTCACTTCCTGGCATTGTCTTTTTCCCCTTCACTTCAATGAAAAAATGGCAGGTATGCATGCTTGCTGGAGGTGACACATTTCAGCAGCCACCCTGTCCCTGAGTAAAGCTTAGTGACCATAGTGCCTATCCCATCACCACTGCAGAGGTGATGGTCTGTCTGCTGAAAACATCAATAAGCCTGCACAACCCTAAGTAACTCTTGTTGCTCTCGCTCTCCATGATGGACCCCTATGCCCCCTTCTTCCTCTGAATTGGAGAGTTCAATTTGGTGGAGGTGAAGAGACATGGGTTATTACATTTGGTGTCAAAGGTCTCTGGACAACAGCTTTCTACCCCTTTGTCATTTTGAAAACAAAATAAAAGGGTCAAAATGACAAGTCTTACATTTTCAGTCCCATATGTCAATTTGAGAATGTAAACATTTCTAAATAAAGCTGCTATGAACAGCCTGTAACAACTTATGGTTTTGTTATGTAACCTATAGCTTATGTTTATACGTTTTCCAATTCCAACCTTGGAACATAAATGCTGATAGTGTGGTCTGGATAACAAAGGCAAAATGTCATCTCTTGGCAACATGGAAAAGTATTGCAACAGGAAGAGTCGAGTGGCAACTGGTGTATAGTGCATTCGGGAAGTATTCAGACTTTTCCACCCCTATTCTAAAATTGATTTAATTCCCTCAATCTCCACCCCAAAACAAAGCAAAAACAGGTTTTTAGAAATGTTCTAATTTAAAGATGAACAGACCCTTATGTGAATAACTTCATACTCTTTACTATGAGACTCAATTGATGCATCCTGATCTTTGAGCTGTTTCTACAACTTGAAGCCCACCTGTGGTAAACTCAATTTATGGGACAGGATTTGGAAAGGCACACCTGTCTATAAGGTCCTAGTTGACAGTATGTCAGAGCAAATACCAATCCATGAGGTCGAAGGAATTGTCCATAGAGCTCAGACAGGATTGCAGCATTGAAGGTCCCCAAGAAAACAAGTCTCCATTCTTAAATGAAAGAAGTTTGGAACCACCCAAGACTCTTCCTAGAGCAGGCCGCCCAGCCAAAGTGAGCAATCGGGGGAGAAGGGCCTTGGTCAGGGAGGTGACCAAGAACTTAATGGTCACTCTGACAGAGCTGCAGAGTTGCTCTGTGGAGATGGGAGAACCTTCCAGAGGTACTCCACCAATGGTAGTGGCTACTCTATGGTAGTGGCCAGGCAGAAGCCACTCTTCAGTAAAAGGCACATGACAGCCTGCTTTGAGTTTGCCAAAAGGCACCTAAAGGACTGACCATGAGAAACAAGATTTTCTGGTCTGATGAAACCAAGATTGAACTCTTTGGCCTGAATGCCAAGCATCACGTCTGGAGGAAACCTGGCACCATCCCTATGGTGAAGAGTGCTGGCAGCATCATGCTGTGGGGATATTTTTCAGCGGCAGGAAATGGGAGACTAGTCAGAATCGAGGGAAAGATGAACAGAGGAAAGTAGAGATCCTTGATGAAAACCTGCTCCAGAGTGCTCAGGACCTCAGACTGGGGGCGAAGGTTCACCTTCCAACAGGCCAATGACACCAAGACAACGTTGGAGTAACTTCGGAACAAGTCTGAGTGGCCCAGCCAGAGCCCAAACCCGATCGAACATCTCTGGAGACCAGAAAATAGCTGTGCAGCGACACTCCCCATCCAACCTGACAGAGCTTGAGGATCTGCAGAGAAGAATGGGAGAAACTCCCCAAATACAGATGTGCCAAGTTTGTAGTGTCATACCCAAGAAGACTCAAGGCTGTAATTGCTGCCAAAGGTTCTTAAACAAAGCACTGAGTAAAGGGTTTGAATACCTATAAGATCATTTTTACTTTTGCAAAATTGTCAATGGGTATTGTGTGTAGAAATAATATTTAATACATTGTAGAATAAGGCTGTAACAAAATGTGGAAAGAGTCAGGGGTCTGAATACTTCCCGAATGCACTGTATGATACCAAAGGTTTTATTTTTATTTTTTTTAAATAGCACAAATACCTACAGATTTCACAAAACATGCGGTATTAAAAATCCAAAAGCCTTATAAAGGACAGTATACTATTTTTTTTCAGCACATGAGTGGCCAAGTGATTGTTACTCTAAAGATGCCTCATCTAAGTCACTGCTGAACCTGCAGACAAGATTCTCAAAAACCTTTCAACATGTTACCATGCTTCACAGATTGAACTAGCCATTATTTTCAGACACTACATAGTTAACACCTATTGATGCTGTGAGACTTGACAGTTTCATAAGAGGACCGCATAGTTGATCCTAAACAGGGGAGGATGGGAAGAGCTATAGGAGGACAGGCTCATTAATGTCTGGAATAAATGGAACGGTATCAAACATATGAAAACCACGTTTGACCCAGTTCCATTCAAGCCATTACAATGAGCCATCCTCATAGCGCATTCCACCAGCCTCCTCTGATGTGGATATGTTGTGCTACATTTTTGCCACGCCTGCTTCTCTTCAAATTCAGGGAGTCTTTAGCATAGTTAGGTCCTCAGGACTCTCCAGCCATTCATTCAGGACAGGATTCATTTACAAATTATGTTGAGCTAGAATCCAAGTCAGGGACCTGTCCTTATGTCATCCCTACATCAGTCTTCCATTGCCCTTTCCAACATCTTATTCCAGATGTTAAGGTGTAGGGAAACACTTTAATTGGGTTGCCAGCTGCTTTAACAGTTTACTTTCCTGCTGGGTCTTTCCCTTTGTCATGACAACCGGTAAAGATTAAAATAAAAACAATAAGCGGGTGACTAGAATAGTAACATGGGTCTCTTCTGGCCCATATTTGCCTGGCGGAGTAGTAGTAGATCCAATGAAACCTGAGTAGAAGTAGACTGAAGGAACTGTGGATGAAAATGACTGATACTCCTGTCTGTTTTGTGCCTGTCAAGAAGAATAGTCTGGGCAGAAAGAGAAGGAGAAGAAATAAAATATGAGGACCAACAGCTGTATATTACCACAGACTGCCATGCATTATAGGTAAGCCACTTGTGTGTAAGGGGTATGAATTCCAAGGAGGTTTTCACTAATGAAATGCCTGGATATAAGCACAATAAACAGGTATATTCTAAAAGCCTGGATATAAGCTTAATAAATAGATATATTCTAACAGGATGAAATGAAAAGTGGATTTAGGGAAATGCCTCTTGCATGCGAGCACCGACAAAGAAGCACACAATCCTAACCTTGGAGGCTTTTCTGTGAATGAAAGCCATTCTGGGTTTCCTGTTCTTCTTGGGAGGGAGATCCTATGAAAATCAATGAAATCAACAGATTAACAAATAATAGCGAGAGTAAACAAAGAAACAAAGTAGCTACTCATGTTTAAACAGGCTAATGTGCTACTCGGCTCACTAAAATAGAATTCCTCAGTAGCATCACCGTATGATAAGATCCAAGCCCTAAGTAGATAATTGTTTTACGATTTACACTTCAGTAACATACCACCAACTAATATGTGATCCATTGTAGGAAATGGATACAGTATGATTACTAAACATACAGTGAGTGAGTAATTTCACTGAAATTGGCTTCTTTACCCCAGCCATTAGTGACAGCGTCGCGGTTGCAGATCTCGTTGGCCAGCCGTTCAAAGTACTCAGGCAGGTCGGAATACTCATTGCCGTAAGAGATGACCTTGATGCCCTTGTCTAGCATGTTGTCCCGCAGCTTCTTGAACTCTCCCACGTCCTCACGCCGCACCAGCATGAAGTGC
Source organism: Oncorhynchus tshawytscha (assembly GCF_018296145.1). Classification (NCBI taxonomy): domain Eukaryota; kingdom Metazoa; phylum Chordata; class Actinopteri; order Salmoniformes; family Salmonidae; genus Oncorhynchus; species Oncorhynchus tshawytscha. The sequence continues at coordinate 70,305,067 of NC_056441.1, forward strand.
TCCAGGTCCGACTTGTGTTTGACCGCCTCCAGGAACAGAGCCTGGAAGGTGGTGTCGTCCACCGTGCGCCCGCAGCCCAGGAACACAAACGACTTGGTCTCATACAGTTTCTGGATCTCCCTCTGTCAAACCAATGGAGTTCAGTTTGCATTATGACACTGACAGAATTAACTTCATTACAATTAACGCAATGGGTCTTAAATTGGTTGAACAAATTTAAACGGCAACTGCTAAGCGCTGAAACATTTCCAGGGTATAATTTAGAAAGGCTGCCCGTCTCACTCACCATGACCTCCGTGTTCCTCAGTACATTCTGGTAGCCAGCAGGGTGCAGTACAATACCGCTGGGATTCGTGTAAACACCGTGAATGTGCAAAACACTCAGACTTCTCTTCCCCTGAGCCCACTCCAGGACCTGTACGGACACAAACATTTCACAGTCCGTCACACCAAATCCTGTTCTCACTGGGTAGGGAGTGACACCACTAATGTCAAACAGGGATGTTAGTCCTGATTGAGACAGGGCATAAATACCACACCCGATGGTCAATATTCACAGGCTTAATACATGGATGTGAATCATTAAATTGAGTCTTCTTAAATGTGAATCAATCAATTATTTTCAACGAGTCTACATAAATAACAATCCATGTTGGGTTCCTTCTAAGGTAAGAGCGTTTATAAATTCTGCTTAAGGAAAAATCTCTGTCATATTAGTTCCTATTTCTGATCAAAGACCAATATAGATTAATCCATAAACCTTGACAACAGTTAGAAGTTTGAAACTTTGACCTTGCCATATACTAACTACATCCTACTTCTGTCAGAGACAAAAGACCTTCACAGGTCAATGCATTGACCACTTTCTCTGGTTTAAGGACACCATATTAGAAGGGCAACACTATTAGAAGACATATGTTGGTCTTTGAATCAAATATGTTCCCTTGAATTCACCTTTAATAAGCCTTAAACAATGTTTTATGTGCAAGAGCATTCCCTGTGCTGTGAGCCTAAACCTGTGACAGTAGTATAGTTAAACTGTCATGCCCTCAGTCTCATCAACTACTTCCTCTGATGGCGTCTGAAGATCACAGGGGGCCAAAGCCTATATTCCAATGCCCACACTTGCATACCACTTAGAATACATGCCCAATATATTGCTTATTAAATGGATATGACAATTTTAAAACATTTAATGTTTAAACTGCAATTGTTTTTATCCTTTAAACATTCAGAATAAAAATCATTAAATGACGTGAATTACAACGCAGATCTGGTCCAATGCAGTTCCGGCTACCATACAGCGCTCATCTTACTGCTGTCCCCAACCCACTCAGCAACAAAATGGTAGTTAATGACGTTTTTAGGTTCTCTGCTGTGTGCCTCTCCTCCATGTTCTCAGTGGTCAGCACATGGGGCTTCATGTCCCACTTCTCATCAATGTGATGGCTCATTGCAGTGATGTATGACAGCGTGTTCATAGTTGTCCAACAATGTTGTTAATGCCAATTATGGGGCGTCTTAGAGCTCATACTTTGTACCTGCAGAACAATCATTGTACAATTTCTTCATCCAGGCCGTCACGGTTTTTCGACATGGCACCTTGTAGTCAGTCTGGTTCTAGCTATGCCATCAGGGCACTGAAGCGGACATCCTCTAGCATTGACAATGGCTGCATATCAACTGCAATCATTTCTGTAATCAACGCTATAATCTTCTCACTCTGTCCCCACTTCTTTGGTGTGAAGAGCCTGTCTAATGTCTGGGCCTGCCCTGCTGCCAGCAACGGTTCAAATGGTTAAGCATTGTACTTGTACTGCCACTGTAGCTCAATTCCAACTCACAAAGCATGCATTTCACCACCTTCTCATTTAACTTCTCTAAGTATTGCCATACAGGACTTCAGGGTTGTCACGTCTCGGTCTCACTCTCTGATGATGATGATTGGGACCTGTTAGTGGTAGTTTTGTGATAACTCCACTGTGATTTTAATTTTGTGGGGAATTTCTTTTTCAGTTAGGGATTTTTTCAAAACGATAAATCCCAATTTAATTGAAATGTTCACACCCAACTGCTTCATAGCGATGTGGTATGCTAGTGTGGCTTCTGCAACAGAGGCTAGATCTGCATTGCATAAATAATACACTACATGACAAACTAGGTGGACACCCCTTTAAATTAGTGGATTGACTATTTCAGCCACACCCGCTGCTGACAGGTGCATAAAATCGAGCACGAAGCCATGAAATCTCCATAAACAAACATTGGCAGTAGAATGGCCTGTACTGAAGAGCTTAGTGAAGTGTCAACTTTAAGTGCTGTTATTGTGAAGTGGAAACGTCTAGGAGCAACAATGGCTCAGCCGTTAAGTGGTAAGCCACACAAGCTCACAGAACGGGACCGCAGAGTGCTGAAGCACGTAAAAATCGTCTGTCCTCGGTTGCAACATTCACTATTGAGTTCAAACTGCCTCTGGAAGCAATGTCAGCACAAGAACTGTTAGTCAGTAGCTTCATGACATGGGTTCCCATGGCCGTGCAGCCGCACACAAACCTAGGATCACCATGCACAATGGCAAGCATTGGGTGGAGTGTTGTAAAGCTAGCTGACATTGGACTCTGGAGCAGTGAAGGGATGAATCACGCGTCACCATCTGGCAATCCGACAGTCTAGACGATTCTGTGCTTCCAACTTTGTGGCAACAGTTTGGGGAAGGCCCTTTCCTGTTTCAGCATGACAATGCCTCTGTCCATAAAGTGAGGTCCATACAGAAATGGTTTGTCGAGATCGGTGTGGAAGAACTTGACTGCCCTGCACAGAGCCCTGAACTCAACCCCATTGAACACCTTTGGGATGAATTGGAACGCCAACTGCGAGCCAGGTCTAATCGGCCAACCCTCACTAATGCTCGTGGCTGAATGGAAGCAAGTCTCCGCAACAATGTTCCAACATCTAGTGGAAAGCCTTCTCAGAAGAGTGGAGGTTGTTATAGCAACAAAGGGGGGGACCAACTCCAATGATTTTGGAATGAGATGTTCGACGAGCACACTTTTAGCCATATAGTTTATTTTCTGGTAAATCCCCAATTGACATCCATCCATGATGTGTTATTGCAGTGAAAATTATGTACACACAATTTAGAATTTGGCCCTAAAGAGCACACAAGGCCATGACTATAGAGATCTTTCCAAAAGGATCTGTTTTTACCTTCTTCTCGTCGGTTAGGTCCAGAGACTCCAGCTTCGATCCCTGGTGGGCTGCGTAGATCTCCAGCAGGTTGTCAAAGTTGGTGGTGAGGACCAGCGCTCCACTCTCCATCAACTGCAGTACGGAGCGGAGAAGGTGCTTCCCCGCGTTCTCCATCTTACACTCCAGATCGTCAAACACCTCGTACAGGCAGTCCTTGAAGAAGGTAGACCGCACATTGCCTGTTCTCTGCAATGATCGGGCAGGAGCACAATTAATAGAGGTTAGTGGGTGTGTATTGATTATACCGCTGGTACTTAACTACTAGGAGGGAGACCATTTAGAAAAGCATTTTCAGGTTTTTAAAAAGGTACAATAAAGCATTTATGACTGGTTGTTATAGTCTTGAAAATGTTTTTCCATCAGTAGCAGGGACATGTAAACAGTTGCTGTACACTGTGAGTCTAATTGCTATGGAGCAGAGAGTTAGAGGGCAGGCTGTTTGAGTAGCCATGCGATTATGGCCGTCTGTAATGGATAAATCTCATTACTCAGAGCTACGCCGAATGCACACTCTACCTGACAGTGGTTGTAGGAAAACAAAGGAGAAGGGCTGGCCCGCTATGAATAGCACTGTCGAGGTGAGCTTAGCGCACACAGCACAAGCGAGCTGCCTGGCCGACTGCTGGACTGTCCAGAGATTAGAGATCTAGTGGGCAAATTAACTAACAGGATCCCTTTTCACAGGAAGGAAGTCATTATCACCAAGAGCATGCATCTAGCTACCCACTCACCCTGCTGTTGACTTCTACACCAAATGCATTCTCCTTTTGTTTGAGGACTTATGTAATGACCAAATAAGGTCAAGTAGTACCATGCTCCTATCCTGAGATTGATATCGCCTCGGATGAGACACTAAAGTTGAGTTGTTTTCAACTAACCTGGTCCTAAACAGGGAAAGTTGTAATAATTGTCCTTAGTATTTTGCCTAGGTCATTCAACGACAGCATGAAAGGATTTAGGTCACAAACATGCTGATTCTAACCTTCAGATTAGGCTCATTAACTGACATTACGGGCCAAAACACAGCACTAATCCACAGTTATTTACATTGTTTGGATTGCTCTAGTTATGGCACCAATACCATTGGGTTAAACTGCTGTGTCCCACCCGGTATTTGATCCCTTCTTGAGATGAGGGACAGAAGCCTCGGTTCTCTTCAGCTGTTCTGTGAACAAGCACCCAGTGGGCACACACTGGTTGAATGAAATTACGTTGAACCAACATGGAATAGACGTTGAATTGACATCTGTGCACGGTGGGCAACAATGTGACTAAAAGACAAGGTGAAGCCATGACAAATTCCTCCTTCTACACTCTACGAGAGTCCTCTTTTCAATGCGTTTCTTTCTCTTTACACTTTCAGCATACTAGGTAGAGGTCGGCCGATTAATCGGAATGGCCGATTAATTAGGGCCGATTCAGTTCTCATAACAATCGGTAATCGGCATTTTTGGACACTGATTATGGCCGATTACATTGCACTCCACGAGAAGACTGCGTGGCAGGCTGACTACCTGTTATGCGAGTGCAGCAAGGAGCCACGGTAAGGTGCTAGCTAGCATTAAACTTATCTTATAAAAAACAATCAATCCTAACATAATCACTAGTTAACTACACATGGTTGATGATATTACTAGGTTATCTAGCTTGTCCTGCGTTGCATATAATCGACGTGGTGCCTGTTCAATTTATCATTGAATCACAGCCTACTTCGCCAAACGCATTCGCAAAAAACAAGCGCATTCGCAAAGAAAGCACTGTCATTGCACCAATGTGTACCTAACCATAAACATCAATGCCTCTCTTAAAATCAATACATATTTTTAAACCTGCATATTTAGTTAATATTGCCTGCTAACATGAATTTCTATTAACTAGGGAAATTGTGTCACTTCTCCTGCGTTCTGTGCAAGCAGAGTCAGGGTATATGCAGCAGTTTGGGCCGCCTGGCTCGTTGCAAACTGCGTGAAGACCATTTCTTCCTAACAAAGACCGTAATTAATTTGCCAGAATTGTACATAACTATGACATAACATTGAAGGTTGTGCAATGTAACAGCAATATTTAGACTTAGGGATGCCACCCGTTAGATAAAATACGGAACGGTTCTGTATTTCACTGAAATAATAAACGTTTTGTTTTAGCATATTAATGACCTAAGGCTCGTATTTCTGTGTGTTATTATATTATATAAGTCTATGATTTGATAGAGTCTGACTGAGCGGTGGTAGGCAGCAGCAAGCTCGTAAGCATTCATTCAAACAGCACTTTCCTGCATTTGCCAGCAGCTCTTCAAGCATTGCGCTGTTTATGACTTCAAGCCTAACAATTCCCGAGATTAGGCTGGCAATACTAAAGTACCTATTAGAACATCCAATAGTAAAGGTATATGAAATACAAATAGTAGAGACATAGTCCTATAATAACTACAACCTAAAACTTCTTACCTTGGAATATTGAAGACTCGTGTTAAAAGGAACCACCAGCTCTCATATATTCTGAGCAAGGAACTTAAACGTTAGCTTTTTTACATGGCACATATTGCACTTTTACATTCTTCTCCAACACTTTGTTTTTAAATTATTTAAACCAAATTGAACATGTTTCATTATTTATTTGAGACTAAATTGATTTTATTGATGTATTATATTAAGTTAAAATAAGTGTTCATTCAGTGTTGTTGTAATTGTCATTATTACAAATATTTTTATTTACTATTATTATTATTTATATATATATATATTTTTTAATCGGCCGATTAATCGGTATCGGCTTTTTTTGGTCCCTTTTGGTATCGGAATCGGCGTTGAAAAATCATAATTGTCGACCTCTAATACTAGGTTCTAAAAAATGTGAGATTCAGGCTACTTCATATTGTAAGCGCCATACATCTATAATTCACTATTGAATAGTTTTATGTTCCGCTACAATAGCGTGCCCCGTTCTGTTAAGATGCTGAACATGTACAGAGGCCTGTGGCGCACCACCGCCTGTTAAGAACAGAAAAATATTTGCCACAGGGTCCATGGCGGTGTAATCACCTGATCTGCATGATTGTGAACCTGGAATAAAAGCGATGGATAAACCCACACTGGGCAGTTGGTTCCTTTTGTGACAACAGGTGGGCTGCTGAAACAAAGCATGTTTAAGCAATCTGAAAGGTGCAATGAGACATGACCAACACTGAAGGCAGATGGTATTAAGAACCGGTTATGGTTTGACCCGACCTGGTATGAAGGGGATACGGGCCCGTACCGAAATCTAAAAATATTTCCCCTTGAATTTCTCTGTAATTTAGTCACGGTCCACTGATTCGTTGACTTATTGAGAGAAATCAATGGGGGGTTATTCACTGGGGGGGATTTCTTCATCTAGCGAATCAAATAACAGGCCTTAAAAGTCCTGTTTAAATTAACCTGAGTGCCAGAACTGGTTGAGTCAACTTGTGTGGCTTTGAAAACAAGGAATTGCATGATGACGTGTTGTAGTAATCCATCAGTGCCGTACTTAAGGTTAGGGCATCACCTTTTACACAGAAGACCGGTTGAAAAACCTGAATCAAACATTTTAGAATTTAGATAAAAACATTGAACTATGCTGACTCCTTGCCACTGTCATTCCCACTATGATTACAAATCCCAATAAAGGAAAGTTTACAATGAAAGTCACTGGTGTGTCTCAACCAGCTGGAGACAGTGTGCTGTCTACATCTGGCTATATGTGTGTGCACAGGAGCGGGGAAGCCTTACCGGAGAGAGCTTCTGGATGAGGTCATGAGCCACGTGGACTAGGTTCTTGTCCTCCTGCAGGCTCTTCTGAAAACGCCTACTCTCCTCTTCCTCGAGGAGGTCAAAGTCGTTGGCCGCGTCCAACAAGGCCTGGATCAAACCCTTCCAGGAGCGCAATGCGGGGACCTGAGGGGCCACAGCTGAACTCACCCCTGTACCAATAACTAGGACCAGCTCGGGCGCCCGCTTGGTCTTCAGGCTGGGCAGCAGTTTCCTTTGGGGCAGGCAGAGATTGAGTGATGGTTCCATTGATGGTTCCCAAATCCTTAGACAACATGAAGGTTAAACAAATCATGGCAAGTTTACTTGGCTGCTGTTCGAAATCAAACCTAGGCTGAAAACGTAAAGAATGAGTTTAAAAACAGAAACTAAGAGAAAAAGTTCCTGACCAGTCTGATATTGATAATGCATTGGCATGTAAAGAGGAACAGAGTACTAAATGTAGGCTAGTCATATCAGTTTTTGATACCTGGGTTTTTTGGTGTTGGAGTCAACATCCTGAGTATCAGCATGAGCTGGTCGCTTCTCGGTTTTCACAGTCACAACAGAGGCCACCACAGAGGCCATTCAGCTCCTGTAAGACAACCATGAGATTGAATATACAGTTGAAGTCGGAAGTTTACATACACCTTAGCCAAACACATTTAAACTCAGTTTCACAATTCCTGACATTTTATCCGAGTAAAAATTCCCTCTCTTAGGATCGCCACTTTATTTTAAGAATGTGAAATGTCAGAATAATAGTATAGTGATTTATTTCAGCTTTTATTTCTTTCATCACATTCCCAGTGGGTCAGAAGTTTACATGCACTCAATTAGTATTTGGTAGCATTGCCTTTAAATTGTTTAACTTGAGTCAAACGTTTCGGGGAGCCTTCCATGAGCTTCCCACAATAAGTTGGGTGAATTTTGGCCCATTCCTCCTGACAGAGCTTGTGTAACTGAGTCAGGGCCTCCTTGGCCTCCTTGCTCGCACAAGCTTTTTCAGTTCTGTCCACATATTTTCTATTGGATTGGAGGTCAGGGCTTTGTGATGGCCACTCCAATATCTTGACTTTGTTGTTCTTAAGCCATTTTGCCACAACTCTGGAAGTATGCTTGGGATCATTGTCCATTTGGAAGACCCATTTGCGACCAAGCTTTAACTTCCTGACTGATGTCTGGAGATGTTGCTTCAATATATCCACATCATTTTCCTTCCTCATGATGCCATTATTTTGTGAAGTGCACCAGTCCCTCCTTCAGCAAAGCACCCCACAACATGATGCTGCCACCCCCGTGCTTCACGGTTGGGATGGCGTTCTTCGGCTTGCAAGCCTCCCCCTTTTCCTCCAAACATAACGATGGTCATTATGGCCAAATAGTTCTATTTTTGTTACATCAGACCAGAGGACATTTCTCCAAAAAGTACAATCTTTATCCCCATGTGCAGTTGCAAACTGTAGTCTGGCTTTTTTATGGTGGTTTTGGAGCAGTAGCTTCTTCCTTCCTGAGCATTCCTTTCAGGTTTTGTTGATATAGGACTTGTTTAACTGTGAACGTAGATACTTTTGTACCTGTTACTCCAGCATCTTCACAAGGTCCTTTACTGTTGTTCTGGGATGGATTTGCACTTTTCGCGCCAAAGTACGTTCATCTCTAGGAGACAGAAAGCGTCACTTTCCTGAGCGGTATGACAACTGTGTGGTCCCATCGTGTTTATACTTGCGTACTATTGTTTGTACAGATGAACATGGTACCTTCAGGTGTTTGGACATTTCTCCCAAGGATGATCCAGACTAGGGGAGGTCTCCAATTTTATTTTCTGAGGTCTTGGCTGATTTCTTTTGATTTTCCCCATAATGTCAAGCAAATAGGCACTGTGTTTGAAGGTAGGCCTTGAAATACATCCACAGGTACACCTCCAATTGACTCAAATTAGCCTATCAGAAGCTTCTAATGCCATGACATTTTCTGGAATTTTCCAAACTGTTTAAAGGCACAGTCAACTTAGTGTATGTAAACATCTGACCCACTGGAATTGTGATAGTGAATTATAAGTGAAATAATCTGTCTGTAAAAAATTGTTGGAGATATTACTTGTGTCATGCACAAAACAGATGTCCTAACCGACTAGCCAAAGCGATAGTTTGTTACAATAAATTTGTGGAGTGGTTGAAAAACAAGTTTTAATGACTCCAACCTAAGTGTATGTAAACTTCTGACTTCAACTGTAAATACAATGCCATCAAATCAAAGCAATAACTTAAGTGCAATGCAATCTGGAGGGACCACAGAGAGTCATGATCTCAGTTTACTGTATCATACATAGAACAGCACCCTTACAGGGCAGTATCCCACTGTCCCCATTGCTACCGAAGGCAGGGCATCAGATTCACCTTACACTAGCCTTACACAGTGGAACATTCATGGGGATAACCCAGAGAATATTTATATCACCAAGTACTGTGAGATAGCTATGGGCAATTCCACTAAAATGTACGCCAAACAAAAAACTATCGATTTCGATGTTTAACTTCTTAAGGTATAGGGGGCAGCATTTTCACTTTTGGATAAATAGCGTGCCCAATTTCAAATTCCTGCTACTCATGCCAGGAATAAGATATGCATATTATTAGTAGATTTGGATAGAAAACACTGAAGTTTCTAAAACTGTTTGAATCATGTCTGAGTATAACAGAACTTATGTAGCAGGCAAAACCCCGAGGACTAACCGTTCAGAAATGTTTTTTTTTTTGGTCTCTGTCTGTTCACTGAGTTCTCATTGGCAAATTATATTTCTTAGGAACCTGTTTTCAGTTCCTACTGCTTCCACTGGATGTCACAAGTCTTTGGAATTTGGTTGAGGTTATTAATTTGTGCAATGAAGAAGTAGGCCATCTAGGAACTGGGTAACACTGTTGAGTTGCGCAAGACGTGAAAAGTAGCATGGTTTGTCATCTTCCTGTATTGAACACAGATAGACCCGTCTACAATTTGATTGATAATTAACGTTTAAAAATACCTAAAGTTGTATTACAAAAGTAGTTTGAAATATTTTGGCAAAGTTTATAGGCAACTTTTGAAATATTTTGTAGTGACGTTGCATTTTTTGGAAGCTGTTTTTTTCTGGATCAAACGCATCAAATAAATGGACATTTGGATATATATGGACGGAATTAATCGAAGAAAAGGACCAATTGTGATGTTTATGGGACATATTGGAGTGCCAACAAAAGAAGCTAGTCAAAGGTAATGCATGTTTTATATTTTATTTCTGCGTTTTGTGTAGCGCCTGCAGGGTTGAAATATGCTACCTTCTTTGTTTACTATTGGGCTATCTTTGACCAGACTTTGTATCTGCACAGTTCTTCCTGTAAATGTTTTTTATATTTTTTATTTAATGGAAATTGTTAAAGACACACTATGTGGAAATCGATTCGCCATTTCCTGGTTGCTAAAATTCGAATAGTTCGCCTAATTTTAGTTTATGTGACAAACAAGCAAGTACAGTGTAGAGAATCATTGTACCATGTAAACCGCTGAGAAATATACTTTCAGGAACCGTTTGAAGCTGGTGTACAAAACCAAAACCAAGAGTAAAAGACGCAAAATTGAAACTTCAGAACAGGAAGCATAGAAATAGAGCACATAGAACATATTACTACTGCTTCTTAACCCCTTAATTAAAAAGGCAGACTAACTAAACGGAGCACAGAGCTATTTACACAAAATCTTTCCCTCAGCCATTACATGCGGAAACGGTCAGAAAAGTTGGGGGACTGGGGCACAGTGAGTGTGACGTCGCTCTTCTTCAGCTCCAGCAGTTTGTAGCGTCTGATGGGCTGCTTCTACACCTGCATTGCTTGCTGTTTGGGGTTTTAGGCTGGGTTTCTGTACAGCACTTTGAGATATCAGCTGATGTACGAAGGGCTATATAAATAAATTTGATTTGATTTTGATTTGATTTTCACATTACCCATAAGCACTCTGTTACATTGCAAAGGATGTCATGCATTTCAATGGAGACACAGTGGAGTGAAAACGCAACGCCACCTTGAAGGTTGAAGGTTCCGTGGATACTTAGATTTGTTTTTTACTTTGCCTTGTCTTCAGTCCAGCTAGAGTCCGTCGAAAATATGTGGTTTTCGGTGATGGCTTTATAGCTAGCAATTTCTAAACAATTACACAATTCTATAAGTAAGTACTAGTTTAACAGTAATGTTGTGGCGAAATCTGCTCGGAGCCTTCACCGTGCGCTGCCACTTTAAGAGCGCATGAGCAGTAAGGAAGGAGGAGATAAAGGGAGCTCGTTCAGCTCTTTGGGGAGGGGCTCTTGGGTGGCGCGACAGTTTGATTGTGTGTGCTGTGCTGCAGAAGTTTTGTTTGTTTTCAGCGTGTGTAGTTTATAGAGTATATAACTCAATCATCGGTGTAATCGCTCTAGGTCGTGGTTGTTTTCGTTTGGGACCGCGCCTGTTATGGATCGCATGGATTAGTAGCAACATTGTTGCGAAGCTTTAACATACAAACCAACAAACCATCGGACAGTCAGACAGTACACCTGCACGCCTGAAGACCACAGCTAAGATCTCTCTTATCTTTTTCTCTTTCTCTTCCCTCTCATTCCAGTGCTTTACCCTGCAACAGACTCTCTATTTTTCAAATGCACTTCCCATTGAAGTTCATTAGAGCTGGACTATTATTTCCCTGCCAGAAGTGTTTGGAGGGACATTTTAGTAGGTTGCTTGCAAGTTGTATATTATGTGAACTGTATTGAGGTGGGGTGTACTAATGACATGTGGCCGTGAAGACTGTGGACATTTTTAAGGCCTTTGTTGTGTCGATGAACACCCCCCACATTCATACCCTCTGCACTCATCCACTAGAAAATAATACAGATTATTGCAAATCCTATGTTGATGACTGGGTTCGTTCTTGTATGAAGTTGCTGTGGAATTGCTCTGCCATTATTAGTATTAGTATTATTGTATGAGGTATTCTTGTTTGGGTTACCCCTGTGTTGTGATGTGGGTTTTATATGGTGTGTATTCTCTTTTCTCTCCACTGGCTATCTGGTAAACAGGCTACACTCTAGGCAGTCTCTTCTGCTGATGTGTGTGTGTCTGGTAGTGGTACTCTCTCTATTCTACTCTTTTCCTTTCGGCATGGTTAATACCTGCCTGGCGCCCGAACAAAATCTTTCTTTACCCTCTCTAATAAATACCGCTACAGAATTGGCGCCCGAACAGGGACTTGAAGAGAAACACCCATGACACCATCCACACAAGGTTGAATCATGTCTTTTGTTGGAACCCCATACTGTGTCAATGTGGACACACCTGACGGTAATCATGCTCGGGATTCTTTCATTGTGGAAGGACTCGATGAACTAATGGAGTTGGATAGCACTGCCCCAAATCCCCAGGCTTCTGGCTCACCTATAACATCTCCACCATTACCCTCCCCTCAAACCCTTCCGGTTACCCTGTCCAGAGAGACTGGGAGAGGTGTCTCTGTGATCACTGGACAACTGGAACATCAATGGACACACACCAATCATAGTTTGACAATGCAGGAGAATGCAATTCGCAAACTCAGTGAATGTGTGGAGGCTCATCAGACAGATGTGCAGCGGAGGTTGGATTACCTTCCCTGTCAAATGGAGGAAAACCAACAACAAATTGTTCAGAGGCAGAAATATTTACAAGATTCTCTGAAGCAGGATATTCAAGGAAAACTGCACCGGTTCAAAACACAAATGGAAACTAACCATCATCAAGTCATACTCTTACTTGAGGACGAACAAAAACAGAGAGCAGAAGAGTCAGCCTCTGTTGTGAAGGGAGTGTGTTCTTATCTGAAGGAAGTTATGGAGGACATGAAGAACTCTCTCACAGCGGAACTACGATTTTTGATTGAACAGACTCAAAAGGACACCGTTAATGAGATGGAAAAAGCACAGAAGGCCACAGACCTTCAACTGGAAGGGCTGCACCAGGAGGTAATGCAGTGCTTTTCCCTTCTGGACAAATCTTCTGCACCTCCCTCAGGTTTTACCTCTGCCACTGGCTTGGCCAGTAAGGGAATAGGAACAGGTAGTACTACAAAAACCCCTCTGAAGATATTGTTAAACAACAGAACTCCCGCTGCCATTGTCATGCCTCCTCTAGAGCGCTCCCTCCCTATCAAACTACTTTTCCCCACTTTTGGCAGCCCAGAAGATGATGTTGATCCACTGTTTTTCTTATCTAAGTGTAATGATTTTCTTTCTATCCGGCCCCTTACTGACTTGGAGGTTCTTGCTACCCTCTGCAGTGTTCTCCATGGTACAGCAAGAGACTGGTGGGAGATAGCCCGTGAACATGTGTCAACCTGGGAGGAGTTTCAAAAATGTTCCTCTTAGCCTTCCTCTCAGAGGACTATGGGGATGAACTGGCGGAACGTGTTCGTAACAGAGTCCAGGGTGAAGCAGAGCCAATACGGGACTTTGCCTTCTCCTATCGAGTTCTATGTAGGAGATGGAAGGCTGACATTACTGAGCAGGAGATGGTTAAACTCCTTCTTAAGAACATGGTTCCCCGCCTTGCTAGTCAACTTCGAGAACGTGTGGAAAATGTGGATGATCTGGTGCGTCTTGGGACTCAGTTTGAGAAGGACTGGAAGCACCACCTCCAAACTAAAAACCCCGTTCCCTCATCCCAGTATACCCATAACTCTCTTAGGGCTAAACAGTCTCAGATATTTGTACCCAAGATCCAGGACAAATGTCCAGTTGTGTGTTGGAGGTGTAAAGTCCAACATCCTCCAGATTCTTGCCCGCTCTATGTCCAGCGTCAGGATTCAGGAAAAGGTCAGAAAGGACCGAAGACTGAAAGTCTAGACAGGCGTGGTGGCTTGCATACAATTGGGTCAGCCTTAATGCCCACCATGAAGCTTTTAGACAGTACAGCTAGCGGTCTTATTCCTATTCCGCAACAACTATTGGTTCCTCTGAGTGTTAGAAACTGGAGAGGGAAGGCCATAATCGACACAGGGGCATCTTACACCCTGATGCAAGAGGCCCTGTGGCAGAACATGGCATTACCTCATGAGGAGCTACGAACATGGGAGGAAGGACCATTGTACTTGGCCAATGGAGAACCTACCACTCCCTTGGGCTGGATTAGTATAATAATAAAACTGCATGGTGAGACTATTAACCTTCCTGTGGCAATACTTGCAGACTCAAGCCTTGCATTTGCTGTAGTCCTTGGCCTAGACTTCCTGTTCTTCAGTGGACTGACCATCTCTATGTCCGAACCCTCCTATCGGCTACACTCTGACTATTCCCAGCCTCATCCATTTCAACCTGGTAATGCACTGATTTCAGGTTGGAGCCTGCTACATTATGCAGAGTCCGGACAAGGTCAAGTCAGAGACAGAGAAAATATAAAGAGACAAAGACAAAAACATGTTCCACCAGTGAAGTCTGAGAACCAAACTATCACCCTGATTACCGCCGTACCCCCTTCTATCCGAGAGCAAAAACAAACCTGATGCGGATTTCTACATCAAGCAAGCGGTGGAACAGGCATGTCTGTCGGATGATGAAAGGTGGCAGCTCTCCCAGATGTTGGACATGAACAGTGAGGTTTGTACTCTTACACTCGGCCGTACAACCGTCTTCAAACACAAAATCTATACCCGGCATGAGGTCCCCATTAAGCAGCGTCCCTACAGGCTGTCCCCCGCCAAACTGGCAATTCTCAATGAACAGCTCAAAAGCATGTTGGAGAATGGAATTGTGGAACCTTCTTTTTCTGGATGGGCTTCTCCGGTTGTCCTGATTCCTAAGAAAGATGGTGGATATCGATTCTGTGTGGACTACAGGAAGCCGAATGCCATAACAGAAAGCGATGCCTACCCTCTACCAAACATAAATGACATACTGGAATCTCTGGCAGGAGCATCCATCTTTAGTAATCTGGATCTGAACAGTGGCTATTGGCAGGTGTCAATGGATCCCGCTAGTCAGGACAAGACTGCTTTTGTCACCCCTGCTGGTTTGTACTCCTTCAAAGTCATGCCTTTTGGTTTGAAGAATGCTCCAGCAACCTTCCAACGGTTGATGGAGACTGTCCTGGGAGATCTGAGGGGTAGAAATTGTCTCGTGTATCTGGATGACATCATAATCTACTCCTCCTCTGTTGCGGATCATCTGCAAGACATTCAGTCCGTCTTCGACAGACTAAAGGCTGCAGGTTTGACCTTGAACTTGAAGAAGTGTCGTTTCTGTCTGCCAGAACTCAAGTTCCTTGGTCATGTGGTTAATGCTGAAGGTATCCATGCAGATCCAGCCAAAGTTGAAGCTGTGCAGAAATTCCCAATTCCCACATCCCTCAAGGCTGTTCAGCGGTTTCTGGGTATGGCTGGATGGTACCACAGGTTTGTGCCTGACTTTTCAAAGGTAGCCGAACCCCTCAACCACCTTAAGAAGAAAGGTGTGAAATTCCAATGGACCGCTGCATGCCAAGGTGCATTTGACACACTCAAAAACAGTCTAATTACTCCTCCAGTGCTTGGACATCCTAACCTGAATGCTCATTTCATTGTGTACACGGATGCCAGTCAAACAGGACTTGGAGCAGTCTTGGCTCAACAAACAGGACTTGGAACAGAAGAAGTTCTTGCCTATGCAAGTCGCACCCTTAATTCAGCAGAGAGGAATTATTCAACGACTGAAAGGGAGTGCCTCGCTGTGGTCTGGGCTTTGGAGAAATGGAGCTACTACTTGGAGGCAAAGATCTTCACCGTTGTCACAGACCATGCTGCTCTGCAGTGGGTTCTGGCATCAGGCAAGACCAACAGCCGTCTTATTCGCTGGTCTATCAGACTGCAGAAGTTTGACTTCATCATTGAGTATCGCAAAGGAAAACTGAACGTTGTACCAGATGCCCTTTCTCGGATTACAGAGACTGCCAATGTTTGTCCTCCCTTGTGCAGTACTTATACTACCGCTAAATGTCTGGATGATTCCTTTCCTCTGGACGATGAGAGTGTATGGAGAGCACAGCAGAAGGATGCTGCCATCATGGCGATCCACAAGAGTCTGTCGGAAGAAGACTCCAAGAGTCGCTTCAATGATAAGTATAGCATAATTCAGGATAAATTGTATCGAAAAACTCCAAGAGGAGATGGAATACACAGCACCCATTATCGCGTCTTCATTCCCTCTACATTGTGTGACCAGATAATCCAAGCTTATCATGCCAATCCCATGAGTGGCCATCTTGGAGTTTTTAAAACTTATCGAAGACTACAAGAGGTGGTTTACTGGCCAGGCATGTGGGTTGATACCCGGAAGTTTGTACAGCAGTGTGAAGTCTGCCAGAAATACAAACCAGACATTGGCCGACCTGCTGGGAAAATGCAGCAGACCGTGGTGAACCATCCAAATGAAATGTTGGGTATTGACCTCATGGGACCTTTTCCTCCCAGCCGGGGGACACGGAATGAATTTTTATTGGTGGTAGTGGACTACTACACACACTGGGTGGAGTTGTTTCCCCTCCGCAAAGCTACTGCATCAGCCATTGCTCTAATTCTGCGAAGGGAGGTGTTTACCAGATTTGGAATTCCCGACCAAATCCTCTCTGACCGAGGTCCGCAGTTCATATCAGGAATATACAAAGAGCTCTGTACCTACTGGGGTGTAATTGCCAAGCTGACCACAGCCTACCATCCTCAGACCAACCTGACCGAGAGGTAAACCGAACCCTGAAGGGGATGATTGCTTCATTCGTGGGGGATCAGCACACAAGGTGGGATCAGCATCTTCCAGAATTTCGCTTTGCACTGAACTCTGCCGTGCAGGAGACTTCTGGGGTCACTCCCGCCGAACTTCACCTGGGAAGACCACTAAAAGGTCCGATGGACAGGGTCTTGCAAAGTTCGAATGTTTCACCTGACTGCCCAGCGTTTGATGCCGTACAACACCACCACACCTTGCTAGCCAGAGTGGAGGCCAGCAAAACCAAAGCCAAACAACGACAGCTGAGAAACTATGACAAACATAGACGAGACGTGTGTTTTCCACCCCAGTCTCGTGTCTGGGTACGTTCACATCATCTGTCAAAGGCATCTAAGAAGTTCACTGCCAAGCTAGCTTCGAGATGGAAAGGTCCATACCGTGTAGTGCAGCAGTTGGGACCAGTGAACTACTTGGTCTGTTTGGAGGACACTGGGGAAGATGTCAGGACAGTGCATGTTGTTGACCTAAAGCCCCGCTACCCTACGGCAGAAGAGCTGGATCGCAGGCAAAAGCAACACCTGCAGGACCTCTTCGTGGAGGACTCTGATGAGGAGGACTTCCCTGGTTTTGTGTAGCAGGAACATGAACCTGTCAAAGCCTGTATCCTCTGTTTCTACAGGCATTGTTTTTTCATGGGGGGAGGAGTGTGGCGAAATCTGCTCGGAGCCTTCACCGTGCGCTGCCACTTTAAGAGCGCATGAGCAGTAAGGAAGGAGGAGATAAAGGGAGCTCGTTCAGCTCTTTGGGGAGGGGCTCTTGGGTGGCGCGACAGTTTGATTGTGTGTGCTGTGCTGCAGAAGTTTTGTTTGTTTTCAGCATGTGTAGTTTATAGAGTATATAACTCAATCATCGGTGTAATCGCTCTAGGTCGTGGTTGTTTTCGTTTGGGACCGCGCCTGTTATGGATCGCATGGATTAGTAGCAACATTGTTGCGAAGCTTTAACATACAAA
This sequence comes from Oncorhynchus tshawytscha, assembly GCF_018296145.1. NCBI lineage: Eukaryota > Metazoa > Chordata > Actinopteri > Salmoniformes > Salmonidae > Oncorhynchus > Oncorhynchus tshawytscha. Next base: position 70,322,828 of record NC_056441.1, read on the forward strand.
CCAACAAACCATCGGACAGTCAGACAGTACACCTGCACGCCTGAAGACCACAGCTAAGATCTCTCTTATCTTTTTCTCTTTCTCTTCCCTCTCATTCCAGTGCTTTACCCTGCAACAGACTCTATTTTTCAAATGCACTTCCCATTGAAGTTCATTAGAGCTGGACTATTATTTCCCTGACAGAAGTGTTTGGAGGGACATTTTAGTAGGTTGCTTGCAAGTTGTATATTATGTGAACTGTATTGAGGTGGGGTGTACTAATGACATGTGGCCGTGAAGACTGTGGACATTTTTAAGGCCTTTGTTGTGTCGATGAACACCCCCCACATTCATACCCTCTGCACTCATCCACTAGAAAATAATACAGATTATTGCAAATCCTATGTTGATGACTGGGTTCGTTCTTGTATGAAGTTGCTGTGGAATTGCTCTGCCATTATTAGTATTAGTATTATTGTATGAGGTATTCTTGTTTGGGTTACCCCTGTGTTGTGATGTGGGTTTTATATGGTGTGTATTCTCTTTTCTCCACTGGCTATCTGGTAAACAGGCTACACTCTAGGCAGTCTCTTCTGCTGATGTGTGTGTGTCTGGTAGTGGTACTCTCTCTATTCTACTCTTTTCCTTTCGGCATGGTTAATACCTGCCTGGCGCCCGAACAAAATCTTTCTTTACCCTCTCTAATAAATACCGCTACAATGTTAAATAATACACTTTGGCTGTTAAGCTAGCAACCTCCACCTAACAATTATAATAATAAACACATATCATTACCATCAAACTTAAATGGGAGGCAACAGTCATTTAAGTTTGATGGTAATGATATGTGTTTATTATTATAATTGTTAGGTGGAGGTTGCTAGCTACAACGGTATCTTCAACCTAGCCTAGCTTTTAGCTGCTCTGCAGTGCAAGCTAGCTTGACTTGCATTAGTTGAGGTAAAAGTAACTAAACAAAACATGTTCTATTATCACCTGTAACAATAGATTTATCCTTGAATGAAAAGGTAATATCTCCTAAAATAAATATGCTCTCTGAAGAGAGACAGGCTCTCCTCAATATTGTGTTACAAACACTACACTCACAGATAGAACAATGGGACAGATATTTCACCGGAAGCATCCACTTGGCTTTTTCACTCACTGCCAAATATGGTAGTGAGTGAAAAAGAAGATGAAACGAGATAGATTTTGGGCGACATTCTGAAAATTTTCTCATCGATTCAACATTTGATGTCAATGTTATCAAAACTAAAATATGTTACAGAGTGGACTACATTTTGTAAACGTTTTTCTTTGCCAGTTTTTAAAAATGGCGTTGTTTAGAAGGGGTGCAAAAGCAAACTGAGTTATTGCACACTTCACAGACTAGGCGTTCCCTAACCGGAATATGTGAATAAATGCTTGAACTTGCCAATAGGATGTCGCTAGCTCATGCTTGGCTCTGCCCACCTCCATGCTAGTTCTGCCCACTATGACTAATTTGTTCCCACTTGAAACATTGGGCTGTGGTCCATATTGGTTTAATTACACATATCTTTTGGGGCTCTCGAGTGGAGCAGCGGTCTAAGTCAGTGCATCTCAGTGCTAGAGGCGTCACTACAGACCCTGGTTCCATTCCAGGCTGAATCACAACCGGCTGTGATTGGGAGTCCCGTAGGGCAGCACACAATTGGCCCAGTGTTGCTGGGTTAGGCCACCATGTAAATAAGAATCTGTTCTTTAACGGATTTGCCTAGTTAAGTAAAAAATTGTAAAAATGTAAAACTTGTCTGATCAGTACGTCAAGAAAATGACGTATGGCGTAATGATAAACGTCACGACGTGAATTGGTTCTAGAGCTATTACTTACTTTCATTTTTATGTGAATTTAATCGGGTCGCCCAAAAGTTACATATGCAGCATCAGCATTAAATGTAGTCCTCAAATCGTGCATAGAGTTCTATGGTTGGTTAAACTTTGAAATCTGTGTTTTGTTTGGTGTAGCTGCATTTTATAGTAAAACATCTGAGTCTCAGCGTAATCGGTAGCTGGCTAAAGTCGTGCTTGAGGCTTATTTATTGTATCATTATTGCAATAATAGTCTTGGTGCTAAATAAGAATGATCTCATGTCCTCCGTCTGGAGACAATTCCTGACAAACTTCAACTAAGGAAACATGTGTTTTTTTGACGTGTACATTTATGAAAGCAAAATTTGAATTAAAAAATGGACAACAATAAGCAAAAGTTAGCTGACTGTACAGTACACTGTATACTTTTTGTCTTTATCGTTACTGGCCAACTGACGTTAGATAGCTAGCTAGCTACTAGCTAAGCAAGTGAAGTGCGCTGCCAGGAAGAACTGGCTAACGTACTGGCTAACGTTAGCTAACCAGCAGGTAAAAGCTCAATGTACAGTAGGCTATCTAGAATTACGTTAAAGTTTAGCTAGCTGTGAAATAAAACACACTTGCTTGTTAAATTCACACAGGTATTTACACTTACCCTGATAACTCCCAACAAGTTGCTTTTTTTTGGTCGAGTTAACGTTAAGTTAGCTGGCATGCAACTGCGAGTTAAATATCAGTCTACCGACATATCCTGCTTTAAAAGCCGGTATTTGCAATTGTTGTACTTGACATGGCGTAGTCTGAGTGCCTTTGCCTGCTAGATATTATTATTAGCAAATCTATTTAGCTATAAACATTTCTTCCTCTGTGTGCACAACCTGTCGACTCACATGCTGCTGGAGATCTGTGTGTGTCGTGATGAGTTGGACAAGGGATGTGCTTGGTGCGCGGCTACCACAGATAGAACGATGGGACAGATATTTCACCGGATGTATAAATGTGAAACTTCTGGTTGGCAGTTCCACTAATGGCCAAATATGGTAGTGGGAGGAAGCCCACTGGCCGGCAGTGGGAGAGGATGGAACGAGATGGATTTTGACTGACGTTCTGCACATCGATGCGACGTTTGATTTCAATACAGTTTCTGTTCCCTAAACTAGAATATGGTATGAACAGATTGGACAGTTTTTTACTTTACCCTTTGCAGAAGTTTGACAAAAACTGCGTTGTTTAGGAGAACAAACGTGAATTAAATTATTGCACACGCGCACTTCAAAGAATTAGGCGTTCCCTAACTGTAATATGCAGATAATGCTAGAACGCGCCAATTAGGATCTAGCCCATCTCGTTGTTTGTACTGCCCACTAATGACTCATTTGTTCCCGTTTGAAACGACAGGTTGTGGTCTATCTTAGTTTAGTTGTACAAATCTTTGCTACTACTGTAAATCCCACTTATTCTTCTGTGGGTTTTATGGCAGACTACAACCCAAAAATGTATATTACCGCCACCAACTGGACAGGGTTGAAAAAAACAAAGTAAAAATAAAACCCATACGTGATTGGGAAAACGAACTTAATCCACCCAAAATAAAACAATAAAAAACATATTGACAAAACTAAAACTTCCACTTCCTCCTTCCTTCAAATCTCCATATTTTCCTTCTCAGGCTCTATAACGTAAGAGGGTGGTACGGCTTGTGATAATACTACATGCAACTCCTCTGCCGAGAAGTCTTTCAGTCCCAGCAACCAACTTGTTATCAGTATAAAAGACACCTGTCCACAACCTCAAACAGTCACAATTATATATCTTTTCCTGGACTTCCTCTCCACAATGGCAGTACCATTAATCATCATAGCTATAAAGGCTGCAAAGTCCACCTTCTTAACTTTTAACATATCTGGGTCCTGCTGTTGAACGGCAACCCCTGCAGCCTTCAGTGAAGGCCTATCCACCACCATGGACTCTTCAGGAGCACCAATCAAACCATCAACCCTTTTAACAGCAGCTGCATATGAAATGCTCTGGACAGCCCTGACTTTGGCCACCTCATTCTCTTCCACCCTTGTTAGGCATTCCAAAGACGTGGCTTCATGGTTCCCACCACAATTGCAAAAGGTCACATTTTCAACACTTTTAAAACACATGATAACAGTATTTTCCACAACTTGAACATCTCAGCTTCTCCCTTCAGCAAAAACTTTAAAATGTCCAAAAGCTTTACGATAATCACACTGCATTGGTCTTGGAACAAATGCTCTGACTCTGTAGTTTATATTTCTCAACTGCACTTGAGTAGGAAGAGACTCCGTTTAAAAAAACTAAAGAACAGATACATATATATATATATATATATATACAATGGGGCAAAAAAGTATTTAGTCAGCCACCAATTGTGCAAGTTCTCCCACTTACAAAGATGAGAGAGGCCTGTAATTTTCATCATAGGTACACTTCAACTATGACAGACAAAATGAGAAGAAAAAAATCCAGAAAATCACATTGTAGGATTTTTAATGAATTTATTTGCAAATTATGGTGGAAAATAAGTATTTGGTCAATAACAAAAGTTTATCTCAATACTTTGTTATATACCCTTTGTTGGCAATGACAGAGGTCAAATGTTTTCTGTAAGTCTTCACAAGGTTTTCACACACTGTTGCTGGTATTTTGGCCCATTCCTCCATGGAGATCTCCTCTAGAGCAGTGATGTTTTGGGGCTGTTGCTGGGCAACACGGACTTTCAACTCCCTCCAAAGATTTTCTATTGGGTTGAGATCTGGAGACTGGCTAGGCCACTCCAGGACCTTGAAATGTTTCTTACGAAGCCACTCATTCGTTGCCCGGGCGGTGTGTTTGGGATCATTGTCATGCTGAAAGACCCAGCCACATTTCATCTTCAATGCCCTTGCTGATGGAAGGAGGTTTTCACTCAAAATCTCACGATACATGGCCCCATTCATTCTTTCTTTTACACGGATCAGTCGTCCTGGTCCCTTTGCAGAAAAACAGCTCCAAAGCATGATGTTTCCACCCCCATGCTTCACAGTAGGTATGGTGTTCTTTGGATGCAACTCAGCATTCTTTGTCCTCCAAACACGACGAGTTGAGTTTTTATCAAAAAGTAATATTTTGGTTTCATCTGACCATATGACATTCTCCTAATCTTCTTCTGGATCATCCAAATGCTCTCTAGCAAACATCAGATGGGCCTGGACATGTACTGGCTTAAGCAGGGGGACACGTCTGGCACTGCAGGATTTGAGTCCCTGGCGGCGTAGTGTGTTACTGATGGCAGGCTTTGTTACTTTGGTCCCAGCTCTCTGCAGGTCATTCACTAGGTCCCCCCGTGTGGTTCTGGGATTTTTGCTCACCGTTCTTGTGATCATTTTGACCCCATGTGGTGAGATCTTGCGTGGAGCCCCAGATCGAGGGAGATCATCAGTGGTCTTGTATGTCTTCCATTTCCTAATAATTGCTCCCACAGTTGATTTCTTCAAACCAAGCTGCTTACCTATTGCAGATTCAGTCTTCCCAGCCTGGTGCAGGTCTACAATTTTGTTTCTGGTGTCCTTTGACAGCTCTTTGGTCTTGGCCATAGTGGAGTTTGGAGTGTGACTTTTTGAAGTTGTGGACAGGTGTCTTTTATACTGATAACAAGTTCAAACAGGTGCCATTAAATACAGGTAACAAGTGGTGGACAGAGGAGCCTCTAAAAGAAGAAGTTACAGGTCTGTGAGAGCCAGAAATCTTGCTTGTTTGTAGGTGACCAAATACTTATTTTCCACCATAATTTGCTAATAAATTCATTAAAAATCCTACAATGTGATTTTCCGGATTTTTTTCTAATTTTGTCTGTCATAGTTGAAGTGTACCTATGATGAAAATTACAGGCCTCTCTCATCTTTTTAAGTGGGAGAACTTGCACAATTGGTGGCTGACTAAATACTTTTTTGCCGCACTGTATATATATGTGTGTACAGGACCAGTCAAAAGTTTGGACACACCTACTCATTCAAGGGTTTTTCTTAAATTTTTACTATTTTTTATGATATAGAATAATAGTGAAGACATCAAAACTATAAAATAACACATATGGAATCATGTAGTAACCCAAAAAATGTTAGACAAATCAAAATATATTTCATATTTTGCATTCTTCAAAGTAGCCACCCTTTGCCTTGATCACAGCTTTGCACACATGGCATTCTCTCAACCAGCTTCATGAGGTAGTCACCTTGACTGCATCCACTTTTCCCAGCACCTTCTTCACCATCCTCGTGACTTCAAAAGAGTTTCCCAAATGAACATCCTTATCCAAAAACATACTCCAACAAGCAATGATTCATCAGCCTCATTTTCCACAACAATTTGAGCCCTTTTTGTTCCATTCTTGGACTTCACTGTTGTCCACTCATCTTTCTCACTAACTGTACTTGATGGGCTTTCAGCCTCGAACAACACTTCTGCTTCCGCAATCTCTGAACACCCTCCCCACTGGCTCTTTTCTTCTTCTTCTTCTTCTTAGATGGGCTTAAAATGGCGGTTGGCATCCAATGTTAATGGTGCATTATCACCACCAGCTGGATGGGTATTGAATAAGAAACAAAAAAAACATTGAGGCAAAGGAGGAAAACATCATACAAAATACAAATTTAAACACGTCAACTAACAAAACCCATCCCACTTCTTCAATCACAGTCCACTCCAAAATACATCCCAACACAGGCTCAGGGGGAACATTCATCGACAGGATTTCTTGCATGGCCTCGGCTGTGAAATCACGAAGGGCCCAAAAAACGTTCAGCTGCATTCACAATGATTCCAATTTTCTTAGACTTCTTCTCTGTAGCATTTCACTATCCCTCGGTTGATGAGAAACATTCACTGGTTGTTGTGGTTGTTCTATTAACATTGTTCCTTCCAATCTTCACACCGCCTCCAGATAGAAGACACGCTGGACACGCCTTACCCTTGCCACCTCATTCTCCTAACAGGGCACTTCAGGAATTCAGGCGCATTTTCACCTCTGCAATTGCAACATTTCACTTCATCCGGCATACTATACTCTTCCCTTCTGCACACACTTGACACATGACCAAATATTTTACTTTTATGACACCGAAGGGGCTGGTGTGCACATAAGAGGGAGACCATGCTAATTACTCACACTACTGATAAGGCGTTTTGTTGCCCTCCATAAACTTTTTCCAGGCCTGCAATTGTGTGCATCTGTTAAATTAAGCAAACCTACGTTTACTACCACCACCCTGGAGACAGAGGCATTCATGTTTCTGAGATTATGTACTAGCACCATTCTGAAACTATGAGACTGACCTATGTTGCACAGTATTCTTAGAGTAATTCATTGGGACAGGATCCATATGAGAGCAAAAAGCATTTTCCTCTAATGGAAGAGGTTTCAGCTCTCTCATAGGCTCATAACCACAGCCTGAGAAAGGGCACAGAAAATGTATGACGTAAATATAGGACGCTCAGTATTACTGTGTATGATGATGACAAGAGGGGCTTCAACTGTTCCCAATGAGGAGACGTGTGTGTTAGTGAATGTGTTATCCAACAGCATGGTAGTCTCGGCTCCAGGTTTCTCTCACGTTGTTGGTGAAATCCTGTGGCAGAGGGTAACAACATGGTTGTCCCATATCTGTTATCTGATGCCTGTCTATCCTACCAGTCATCCTGAGAGAGCACACCTGGCTGGGGCTGTAACCAGCATGATAAACACCAACAGACCGACTACCAACTGGGTTTCAGGGACGAGTCAAAATCATCAACCCTCTTGTGCTGTGAAAATGGATGGGAATGATTTTATGTTTTGACTTCAATAGCCTTTTAGCCTTTACCTTAGTGTCTCCAGCTCTATGCCCTACACTCATATGTATGACTGAGACAGACCTAAAAGGACACTTGAAAAGTACATGCTTGAAATCCTGATTCACAAGAGTATTATTGAAGCAGCTGCACAAAAACAACTATCTGTGTACATTGATGATGGCTCTTTGTGATGATGATTAGGCATACCATTTATGTAATGCATAAAAACAGGGATACTCAGGGTCACTGCCTGTTTTTCTCACGGTTTTCCTGCAAGTATGAACATGCAGCTGCAAGTCAAAAGTGCTGCACAACCAGGTGGGTGTCAGAGGGAATCCTTGGGACGTTCAACCCAGTAAGGTTGATGTATAAAACGGTTAAGATAAGGGTTAATGGTGCTTTCAAGACAACTGGGAACTCGGGGGGGAAAAAACGAAATCGAATCATGACGTCAGTTATCTTCTGGTCGGAAAGTCAGCGCTCTAGAAAGATTTTCCGACTTGGAATTCTGAGTTTTACGATCGTTTTCCCAGTCGGAACTCATTTTTTTTCAGATTTCCCAGTTGTTTTGAACTCACGGAAGTCGGAAATTTCCCAATTACCAGCTCCCAGTTGTTTTGAACACGGCATAAGTTTGGGTTAGGTAAGGGTTATGATCGAAGCCAGTTTTTTCCTGAGTTTGCAGTGGTTTTGAAGGCAGTGAGGTCGGAAGTCTGAGATTTCCGATTTCCCAGTTGTTCTGAACGCAGCATTAGGGTACGGAGAGACATACCAAGGATCCTTCTCTGGGACCCCCAGCCAGTGCGTATATAGGACTGAGACAGAGTTTAGTTTAAAGTTTATAGTGTTCTCAAACCATGTTCTCTTAATCCTTTACACATTACACTGAAGTTTTAAGAAGTACTTTAGATGCTTGTGAGCCTGAGGACACCTACTTCTGCTTCTGGAACATCTTGCAGACCACCTGAACTACATTTAGCATCATCTGCTGGATGCTGGTCAACTATACTGAACGAAAATGTAAACGCAACATTCAACAATTGTGTGGAAGACACATTTCAGTTGAAGGCATTCAGCCGTACAACTGACTAGGTATCCCCCTTTCCCTAACACAACTAGCATGAGGCAGCATTTGCTAGCTAATGAGCTACAGTGTATTACATACAGTATATTACATCCCAGGGTATGCAACACAATCAATAGAAGCCATCATTTGTGATACTGGGTCCTTGCAAAGCAATTTTCGAGATGTAGAACACCATTAAGTTCCTCTTAAGTTATGATGGAAACAGAAAACTGTATGGAGATCAAATGTTTCATTGATGAGAAAATGTGCAGAATGTCGGCCAAAATCTATCTCGCTCCATCTTCTCCCACTGCCGGCCACTGGGCTTCTTCTCACCAACATATTTCAGATCCGGTGAAATATCTATCTCATTGTTCTAGCTGTGGTAATAGTGTACGAGTGGCCAACACACAAACAATGGTGAGAGTCCACCATCTACTGGTAATTATGAGAGTTGCATCCACAAGGGGTCGGCCAAAGGTTACCAAGACACAGGTCCTACTACTGTAAAAACACAACAGCATTCTGGACAAAAATACTAAAGAAATCTGCATTAAATCAGTCAATTCCATTAGTACTGCTTGAGGAAATATGAAAGCAGAACCAACCCAGAACACATAAAAAGCTATTGCAAGCCCTGCTGTTAGCTCTAGCGCTGCAGGTGCTTCATAGAATTGGGACAGGCACTGCTCACCATGGAATTGTTCACAGGAGGCAACTCTCTCAGGAAAAGTAGAGAATAAGGAGGTCTACAGGTGCAGTTTTGTGAGATATGGATTAACACTTCAAAGAGGAGAACATACAGCTTGAAAATGAGCAATGAGAAGACCACTGTTGGCCAAATAATCATTCATCATACCTCAGGCAGACCTACAACTGCTCTTCAATTTGTTTCGACCAACAGGACCAAAGTAAACAGTTAGGGTATGATGATCAGAATTGTATTATTAATATGTACTTGTAGACCATGAAAACTGAATCTAAAAGCAAACCATATCGTATTATCCAAAACAGTCCGAAAATTAACAGTAGAACAATCATTTAATGAGACTAGGTAGTATGGTAACGCAAGACAGGCATGTTTGTGACTATATAGCCAGAGACATATAGAGATCTGTCACACACTTGTCATAACGATGGTCAGTATCTCAGAATTAGACAATCAATATATCTGGTCTCAAAGGCACCACTGAATAGAGCCAGGGAAAAATCACTATATATTTACATTCTTCTCTTTATTGCAATGCTAAAAATAACAACTGTCCCTATAATCCCACAGCGTTGTGATTCCAGAACTGATGACTAAGTGCATTGGGTCATCATTGAAAAAGAAAAGAGGCATACAAGTATCACTGTGCTTACGTATAAGATCAAATATTATATAATCAAACGTAATCAAATACAAAATGCCAGTGCGACAGATTGTCAGACCCAGATTCAAGGCAGGTGTCTTCCAATCCCTTTCCTTACAATGACCAAAACATTATGTATAGTACATAGTGACTCAACTCAAAGCAAAACAGAAAATATTCTAATATTCCAATTTTTCTTAAAACATTCAAATATTTTTATTTATTTCACCAGGTAAGCCAGTTGAGAACAAGTTCTCGTTTACAACTACGACCTGGCTAAGATAAAGCGAAGCAGTGCGACAAAAAACAACAACACAGAGTTACACATGGAATAAACAAATGTACAGTCAATAACACCATAGAAAGTCTATATGCAGTGTGTACAAATAAAGTAAGATTAGGGAGGTAAGGCAATAAATACACCGTAGTGGCAAAATAATTACACTTTCGCAAATAAACACTGGAGTGATAGATGTGCAGAAAAGGAATGAGCAAGTAGAGATACTGAGGTGCAAAGGAGCAAAAAATATATAGAAATAAATCAAATAGATAACAATATGGGGATGAGGTAGTTGGATGGGCTATGTACAGGTGCAACGATCTGTAAACTGAACTGATAGCTGATGTTTAAAGTTAGTGAGGGAGATATGAGTCTCCAGCTTCAGCGATTTTTGCAATTTGTTCTAGTCATTGGCAGCAGAGAACTGGAAGGAAAGGCGGCCAACGGAGGAATTGCCTTTGGAGGTGACCAGTGACATATACCTGCTGGAGCGTGTGCTATGGGTGGGTGCTGCTATGGTGACCAGTGAGCTGAGATAAGGTGGGGCTTTACTTAGCAAAGACTTATAGATGACCTGGAGCCAGTGGGTTTGGCAACGAATATGAAGCGATGGCCTGCCAACGAGAGCATACAGGTCGCAGTGGTGAGTAGTATATGGGGCTTTGGTGACAAAACGGATGGCACTGTGATAGACTGCATCCAATTTGCTGTGTAGATTGTTGGGGGCTATTTTGTAAATTACATCGCCAAAGTCAAGGATCGGTAGGATATACAGTTTTACGAGGGTATGTTTTGCAGCATGAGTGAAGGATGCTTTGGTGTCGATTCTAGATTTAAGTTTGGATTGGAGATGCTTAATATGAGTCTGGAACTGTCCAGATTAGTGATGCTAAGTGGGCGGGCAGGTGCGGGCAGCGATAGGTTAAAAAGCATGCATTTAGTTTTACTAGCGTTTAAGAGCAGTTGGAGGCCACGGAAGGAGTTGTATGGTGTTGAAGCTCGTCTGGAGGTTAGTTAGTGTCCAAAGAAGGGCCAGAAGTATACAGAATGGTGTCGTTTGCGTAGAGGTGGACCAGAGAATCACCAGCTGCAAGAGCGACATCATTGATGTATACAGAGAAAATAATCGGCCTGAGAATTGAACCCTGTGGCACCGCCAGACTGCCAGAGGTCCGGACAACAGACCCTCGGATTTGACATACTGAACTCTATCTGAGAAGTAGTTGGTGAACCAGGCGAGGCGGTCATTTGAGAAACGAAGGCTGTTGAGTCTGCCGATAAGAATGCAGTTGACAGAGTCGAAAGCCTTGGCCAGGTCGGTGAATACGGCTGCACAGTATTGTCTTTTGAAGATGCCGATTATGATATCGTTTAGGACCTTGAGTGTGGCTGAGGTGCACCCATGACCAGCTCGGAAACCAGATTGATTGCATAGCAGAGAAGGTACGGTACGATTCTAAATGGTCGGTGGTGATCTGTTTGTTAACTTGGCTTTCGAAGACCTTAGAAAGTCAGGGTAGGATAGATATAGGTCTGTAACAGTTTGGGTCTAGAGTGTCTCTCCCTTTGAAGAGGAGGGTGACTGTGGCAGCTTTCCAATCTTTGGGGGATCTCAGATGATATGAATGAGAGGTTGAACAGGCTAGTAATAGGGGTTGCAACAATTGCGGCAGATAATTTTAGAAAGAGAGGGTCCAGATTGTCTAGCCCCGCTGATCTGTAGGGGTCCTTGATTTTGCAGCTCTTTCAGAACATCAGCTTTCTGGATTTGGGTGAAGGAGAAATGGGGAGGCTTGGGCAAGTTGCTGTGGGGGGTGCAGAGCTGTTGACCGGGGTAGGGGTAGCCAGGTGGAAAGCAAGGCCAGCCGTAGAAAAATGCTTATTGAAATTCTCAATAGTAGTGGATTTATCAGTGGTGACAGTGTTTCCTAGCCTCAGTGCATTGGGCAGCTGGGAGGAGGTGCTCTTATTCTCAATGGACTTTACAGTGTCCCAGAACTTTTTGGAGTTTGTGCTACAGGATGCAAATTTCTTTTTTAAAAAGCTAGCCTTTGCTTTCCTAACTGCCTGTGTATATTGGTTCCTAAGTTCCAGGAAAAGTTGCATATCGCGGGGGCTATTCGATGCTAATGCAGTATGCCACAGGATGTTTTTATGCTGGTCAAGGGCAGTCAGGTCTGGAGTGAACCAAGGGCTATATCTGTTCCTGGTTCCATTTTTTTTGAATGGGGCATGCTTATTTAAGATGGTGAGGAAAGCACGTTTAAAGAATAACCAGGCATCCTCTACTGACGGAATGAGGTCAATATCTTTCCAGGATACCCGGGCCAGATTAGAAAGACCTGCTCAATGAAGTGTTTTAGAGAGCGTTTGACCGCGGACCCATTACAGACGCAGGCAATGAGGCAGTGGTCGCTGAGATCCTGGTTGAAGACAGCAGAGGTGTATATAGAGGGCAGGTTGGTCAGGATGATATCTGTGAGGGTGCCCGAGTTTAAGGGTTTGGGGTTGTACTTGGTAGGTTCCATGATTATTTGTGTGAGATTGAGGGCATCTAGCGTAGATTGTAGGATGGATGGGGTGTTAATAATTAAGCATATCCCGGTTTAGGTCACCTAACAGTACAAACTCTGAAGATAAACGGGGGGCAATTAATTCGCATATGGTGTCCAGGGTGCAGATCGGGGCTGAGGGGGGGGTCTGTAACAAGCAGCAACAGTGAGAGACTTTTCTCTGGAAAGATGGATTTTTAAAAGTAGGAACTCTAACTGTTTGGGCAGACATGGATAGCATGACAGAACTCTGCAGTTGGTCTGTGCAGTAGATTGCAACTCCACCCCCTTCGGCAGTTCTATCTCAGTGGAAAATGTTATAGTTGGGGATGGAAATGTCTGAATTTTTGGTGGCCTTCCTAAGCCAGGATTCAGACACGGCTTGGTCATCAGGGTTGGCAGTGTGTTAAAGCAGTGATTTTTTTCGGGGAGGCTTCTAACATGCATGAAACCAAGGCAAATGTAAGGCGGACTTCAATTTGCATGATCAGAATAATGCAGAATTCCTTATAATATAAATAGGATATATGAAATAGTATGAGCAGTGTAATAAAATGTTATAATTTATTCAAGATTATAATGACCACTACTCAAATGGTAAAATATGATAACATCTTCCAGTTTAAATTCCTTGCTTTTTTATAGAGCACTCCTACTGCATATAATTAACTTTTGAATCAACATCTTGTATTTGTGTACCCATTCTGTTGATTGATGTATTTGTGGAGTCTTACAGTACATTCAAGAATTAAATGCATACAATCATCAATTCAATACCATTTAAATTAAAAACAACTAGTCTTACAATTGTATTTATTACCTTGATGTTAAACCTACAAATCCTCCTGCGGCTTGTAGCTTAGTGTATGATGCATTTTCATAAATATTTTTAAATTTAACTAGGCAAATCAGTTCAGAACAAATTCTTATTTACAATTACAGCCTAGGAACAGTGGGTTAACAGCGTTATTCAGGGGCAGAACAACAGATTTTTATCTTGTCAGCTCGGGGATTCTATCTAGCAACCTTTTGGTTACTACCCCAACGCTCTAACCACTAGGTTACCTGCCACCAAATATCCCTATGAAGGACATTTCATTCCAAAATTCACTTTTTTAGTTTTTTTAAATAAATGACCAGTTTCAAGATAGAGTTCAGTATATCAATAGGCTATCCGAAGTCAGTATACATTAATTGGTTAAAAGTGTATATAGCAAGGATCGAAAGGCTGATAAAAGGTTGAGAAGAATGAGTTCCTGAATTGTTGAGGTTCCCAGAAGTCACACTTTCCTTCTTCACCAGCAAAATGCAGCAGTTGTACTGTTCAACAGCATGTGAACAGATTTGGGTTTCTAGGCAAGGTGGGAAGGTTTTAGGACCCACAGGTCCAGACAGAGACCCCAGAGGTTGTGGCCTGTCTGTCTGAGCTATTCTACACAGAGATGGAACCCTCTCTGAAGTTGGTCTTCCCTATGAGAACATTGAGTAGTGTGGCTCTCCCCTCTCGGGTCTCCTTCTGTGCCTCTTTTATGATGTCATCCAGCTTTTCCTCGTCCTCGCGACCAATGAGGGTGCCCTTGCCTCCATAACCATCTGCAACTATGTGGTAATCTAGGGAAGGGGAGAACAGAGACAGCATGTTGGATGTGTAACATGACATCCAAAGACATGACATGGGCTAACAGAGACCTTGCATGTGTGAGTATAGGCACTAGAGATCCCCAGTATGGTGGCACTGGGGGTACAGTAGGCCAACATATAAAGACCTGTGAAGGCCAGGCCACAGGCAACGTTGCTGCCCAGGATGGGAACCTGCTCCCTGGAGATCTGGCTCCAACAGGCATCGTTCCCCACCAGAGCAATTACTGGCGTCTGGGAGAGAGAGGGACAAAGCAGATTAACTGGTCTGAATGCATGATTAGTTAGTTGATAAGTTGGTCTGAATGGTGAATTGGTTATTACTGTACCTTGTGTCTGGTAAAAGTGTCAAATTCTGCAACACTGTATCCCAGGGATCCATCGCCATAGATAATCCACACCTCAATGAGAACCTTAGTCAGCTAAACTCAGCCAAAAATGGTGTTTCACAACATGAACAAACCGAAAAACCTAAACCCCTATAAAACAGTGACGGATAAGGCCTGCTTGGTATTCTACTGTACCTCTGACTCAGGCTGACACAGCTTGGCTCCCAGAGCAAACCCTCCTCCAACACCCAGGGTTCCAAATGCTCCTGTTAGAATGACCAGGTAATCATCCATTAAGATATCAGGAATGTCACGTGTTCAAATTAAATAAACAAGTCCTATTTGTTTTATTGTACATGTTAATACCCCTCTTACTCAAGTGACCACAATCCTATAACACATTTCCAAAAATATTGTCTATTTGTATTTAACACTGTCCACTGAGGATCTTGACCTGGATCCAGCCAGCGGAGTGGGCCCCTTGGTCTCATGATGTATGCAGCACTGCCCACAAAGTCGCCCCCATCCGCCACTATGATGCTGTCATCAGCCATCAACTCATCCACACGGTGCAGGACACTCAGGGGGTTCAGGTGGCAGTCCATCTTCTCATCAGCCTTCCCCCTGCACAGAAAACACACAGAGCAAAACACACTTTCACAGGGAACTAATACAACCTGTACTGTTTGGAGCACTAGATGTACTGATTCATTTGCATGAAGGTTATTGGTTATGTATAAAAAGAAAAAACACAAAAAAAGAGTTGGCTTTCTGCCCAACTGGCTAAATAAATTGTGTACCGATTAGCCTTCTCTTTGGTGACTTCTCCTGCTTTGAGCCTCTGTGGCCAGTCCTCGGGACATTTGTGGCCCATGAGGCCTTTGGAGAGACGGAGTAGGAAGGAGCCTGCATCTCCTAAAAGACAAACAGAATTTTTTGTCTCCACAAGATCAAATAGCCAAACAGGAAGTGGCAGCGTTTTGTGAAAGCAAATAAGACTGATTAGACAATTCAGACAACAGTACCAACCCTGAATGGCCACATTGGGCTTCCAGAACATGTCAGAGTTCTTCAGAAGTTGAGTCTTATCTCTGTTGACAGCAATGATCTTGCTGCGCCTGTTCAGCACTCTGCCGTAGCTTAATCGGAAGTCACATACAGTTCCTGCAACACATACCACCATTGTGAGACAGCCTCAAAGACAACAGAAATTGATGAAATGATTGTGGGGGCTGTCTTGTTAGACTTCAGTGCAGCTATTGACATTATTGATCATAGTCTGCTGCTGGAAAAACGTATGCGTTATGGCTTTACACCCCCTGCTATAATGTGGATAAAGAGTTACTTGTCTAACAGAACACAGAGGGTGTTCTTTAATGGAAGCCTCTCAAATATAATTCAGTTAGAATCAGGAATAGGGGAGCTGTTTATGCCCCTTGCTTTTTTACTAACGACATGCCACTGACTGAGTAAAGCCAGAGTGTCTATGGATGACTCAACACTATACACGTCAGCTACAACAGCGACTGAAATGACAAACACTCAACAAAGAACTGCAGTTAGTTTCAGAGTGGGTGGGAAGGAATATGTTAGCCCTAAATATTTCTAAAACTAAAATCATTGTATTTGGAACAAAACACTCACTAAACCTCGACTAAATATTGTAATAAATAATGTGGAAATTGAGCAAGTTGAGATTTGATTTTATTAGGTTGACTAAACTGCTTGGAGTACACCTGGATTGCAAACTGTCATGGTCAAAACATATTGATGCAGTAGTAGCTAAGATGGGGAGAAGTCTGTCTACAATAAAGCGATGCTCTGCCTCCTTAACAACACTATCAACAAGGCAGGTCCTGCAGGCCCTAGTCTTGTCGCACCTGGACTACTGTTCAGTTGTGGGGTCAGGTGCCACAAAAAAGGACCTAGGAAAATTGCAATTGGCTTAGAACAGGGCAGCACTGCTGGCCCTTGGATGTACACAGAGAGCTAATATAATTAATATGCATGTCAATCTCTCCAGGCTGAAAGTGGAGGAGATTGACTTCATCACTACTTTTATTTATGAGGTATTGACATGTTGAATGCACTGAGCTGTCTGTCTAAACTACTGGCACACAGCTCGGACACCCAACGATACCCCACCAGAGGTCTCTTCACAGTCCCCAAGTCCAGAACAGACTATGGGAGGCACACAGTACTACATAGAGCTATGACTACATGGAACTCTATTCCACATCAAGTAACTGACGCAAGTAGGAATTTAAAAAACAACACTTTATGGAACAGCTAGGACTGTGAAGCAACAAACATTGGCACAGACACATGCATATACACGATACATACACACTATAAATACACATGGATTTAGTACTCTAGATATGTGGTAGTGGTGGAGTAGGGGCCTGAGGGAACACAGTGTGTTGTGAAATCTGTTAATGTATCATTTTTCAAATTGTATAAACTGCCTTAATTTTGCTGAACACCAGGAAGAGTAGCTGCTGCTTTGGTTGCAGCTAATGGGGATCCATAATAAATACAAACAACTGTATGGAGACAAGATTTACAGATGGCAGTTTGTGTCTCACCTGCTAACAGCACAAGGTCTGCGTCCATTAGGGCACATTTCCTGTTCTGTCTGATGTGCAAGGGACTGTTCCTACCCAGCATGCCACGGGACATTCCCCCCAGAAAGCAAGGGATACCCAGGGACTCCAGGGCTACCCTATAACAGGAAAAAATATATGGATTTGCATTGAATGGACCAGAAGTCTGATGATGTGTAATATAAATGTGGTTGTTGAAATACCTGATGTCGTCTGTAGGTGTTGGAGGTAGGGTTGCCTGGCTCCCCAGTAGGATAACAGGCTTCTTGGCTCTGCTCACCAGCTCTATACACTTTTGTACCTGATGTCAGATCACTAGAGGTTGAGCCACAAGGGTTACATAAAAAAACATGCATTCATGTCTATTGGAAATCTGTAACTGGCTAGTACGAACTGACGGCTTCTACCAAATTAAGCCTTTCTCACTGTTGTTAGAGAATGACTGAGGGTTAGAGTTAGTCTTGCCTGATCGTCTGTGGCCTGAGGGATGTGCACAGGGAGAGGTGAAACATCTCTGGTTTCCCAGGCCCCAGCAAACAAGTTCTTTAGGTGATTGTGGAGGTACCTTATGGAAAAACATATACAGTATCTGTTACTTTCACAAATCACTAGGGATGTGTGAAAGCATGGACCAGCACAATCCTGCTGGTCCTGCATGGACCAGCACAATCCTGCTCACTTACCAAGTGACAACTTTCCCCATTAGTCCCTTGGGAGGGTTTTTCACTCCGAATTCTTTGGACACCAGGTGGAATGGGTAGAGTGTGTCGATGGGGAACTCTATGAACACAGGTCCTGGAGTTCCAGACTGGGCGATGGCCAGGGCCTTCCTCATCGTGGGGACGATCTCCCTCACACTCCTCACCGAGGCGCAGAACTTACACAGCGGCTTGAACAGGGACATCTGGTCAATGTCCTGCAGCGCTCCTCTACCCTGCACAACAACAGTTCACAAAAAGGTCAAACTTCCACAATGGATAGGGAGAATCAATATGTATTGAGCTCACCCACAGTCACACAACTCTACAGTGCAGGATTATGGTCATTGTTGAGTCTAACTTGCTATTGCAGCGCAGCCTTAGTGTTAACGTTAGGACTAGGGTACCCCCATGCTGCTACACCAGTAAAAGGCCTGACTTTCACCTGAAGTAGTGTTGCAGCAGCTCCCCCTATGAGAAGCAGTGGAGACTCGGCCATCTGAGCATTCTTCACTGCTGTGACTGTGTTAGTCAGGCCTGGGCCAGCAGTCACTGCAGCTACACCTACAGTGCCTGTTGGAGGGAGAATCAATGACAGTGTCAATGCTACAGTATGAACACGAGTAGACGACAGTGTCCTAAGCAAATTAAACCAGTTCCGAACGGTTCAGGTGGACATGGACAACTGTAATGCAAGGTATTTGTGATATTATAGTAGGTAATGTACCGTACTACTTTACCTGAGAGCCTAGCTACAGCATCAGCTGCAAAGACAGCAGTAGCCTCATGCCTGGTGTCCACGATGCGGATGCCCAGCTTCTCGCAGGCCACCAAGATGGGCGAGATGTGCCCCCCCACCAGGGTGAAGAGAAACTTAACCCCATGGGCACGCAGAACCTCTGCCACACTCTCCCCACCATGGCGAGGGCTCTGAGTCTCAGTCTAGGGGAAGAATTAGAGGACTCAGGTAAAGGACTGAACAGGCAGATCTCAAATCAGGGTCAAGGACAGGGTATAATTTCATTTAAATAACTGAAAAGTTCTGTCAGAAACTAGAAAAGGCCTATTGGTTATCTATATATCACTATCTTGTATTTAGAAATGAACTGCATATTGTCCTTGTAGACCTAATGCTCCTTATGTAGCCTATTGTATAACTTCTGAAGAACCTGCACTGTGTGGTCATGGCCTTTGTGTTAGATAGCCACAAGGCAGTTCAAAGTTCTCTCACATACAGTAGGGTTACCTTTCACCTACTAGATGAGTAACTGAGTCTTATGTTGGTTCACTTAGGCTAGGTGAAGAAGCAAGAGAGTATAATAACACTGTAGTGGGTATGAACAAGGTGTTTTGCTTCTGAGAATACCAGGCTGCATGTGAGTTTCACAGTTGAGACAGCAAGTGAGCAGGCCGACACCAAATTAGAATGAAACATTGTTTACACAGAAGTGACTTACCTTATGAAGAAACAACTGATACAGTAAACCAAGTTTATACGCTACAAATACTAGTCCTCCGAAGGTAAAACCAACAGAGCACCCCAGCGCGATGGCAATCTCCATTTCCAAGCGAAATGTGTCAAAATACTGAAGCGAGTCCTAAAATAAAGCAGTATCCGTTTTGTGGATCGAATAGCTCTCCAGTTTAGGCTGTTGTTCATCCAATGCACAACCTAGTAGCAGTACAATTTATAAACATGCATTTCACATGCACAATTTACTAGGCTACTGTGCAAGAAACGCGTGGAAAACCAGACTCCACCCGTTCGTGCAATGAAGCTAACCATCGAATTTCAAATTGAAATGACCGATGATCGCTATTGCTCAACGTTGTAACAAAGTTCCGCAAATGTCGCAAAATGACAGTCAATAACTCAATGGTCCGCAACTACCGGAATCGTGAATAAGAACAGCGAGAAAGACGCGAAGCGAGAGGGATAACTGGGCCCGAAATCTGTCCTCTCCAGCAGGTGGCGTTTTCTATTATTTTTCGCTCACCAAGAGAGTTTTTGAATGTAGGTCAATGAGTGATGAATTTCGTTGTCAAAAAATTGAATGGCTTATTTGATCGAATATAAGTTCCGTAATGATATGGTTGTTAATAGTGTACTGATATAAGTAGGACACGTGACATCCCAGCAACTTTGAGAAAAAACACTTTATATCGGAGTTGTGCCAGGTCATAACTAGTTACCACAGCCACAAAGTCATAAAGCACGCCCATTTCTACAATGTATCTTCTTAAAATGTGATTTTGACCTATCCCTAATCTTACATTTTTACGATATAACCATTTTGACTACAACACAGATTAAACAAGTAAGAAAAATGAAATAGTAACACAATAAAATAACAACAAGACTATAAAGGAGTACCATACTGAGTCAATGTGCAGGGGCATGAGGTAGTTGATAATATGTGCATGTAAACGCAGCAAAAAAAGAAACGTCCTCTCACTGTCAACTGCATTTATTTTCATCAAACTTAACATGTGTACATTTTTGTATGAACAGATTCAAGAAGAGACATAAACTGAACCAGTTCCACAGACATGTGACTAACATAAATTGAATAATGTGTCCCTGAACAAAGGGGGGTAAAAATCAAAAGTAACAGTATCTGGTGTGGCCACCAGCTGCATTAGGTACTGAAGTGCATCTCCTCCTCGTGGACTGCACCAGATTTGCCAGTTCTTGCTGTGAGATGTTACCCCACTCTTCCACCAAGGCACCTGCAAGTTCCCAGACATTTCTAGGGGGAATGGCCCTAGCCCTCACCCTCCGATCCATTTATCCCAGACGTGCTCAATGGGATTCAGATTCGGGCTCTTCGCTGGCCATGGAAGAACACTGACATTCCTGTCTTGCAGGAAATCACGCACAGAACGAGCAGTATGGCTGGTGGCATTGTCATGCTGGAGGGTCATGTCAGGATGAGCCTGCAGGAAGGGTACCACATGAGGGAGGAGGATGTCTTCCCTGTAACGCACATCGTTGAGATTGCCTGCAATGACAACAAGCTCAGTCCGATGATGCTGTAACACACCACCCGACCATGATGGACCCTCCAAACCTCCAAATCGATCGCGCTCTAGAGTACAGGCCTCGGTGTAACGTTCATTCCTTTCGACGATAAACGCGAATCCGACCATCACCCCTGGTGAGACAAAACCGTGACTCGTCAGTGAAGAGCACTTTTTGCCAATCCTGTCTGGTCTAGCGATGGTGGGTTTGTGCCCATGGGCGACGTTGTTGCCGGTGATGTCTGGTGAGGACCTGCCTTACAACAGTCCTACAAGCCCTCAGTCCAGCCTCTCTCAGCCTATTGCGGACAGTCAGCACTGATGGAGGGATTGTGTGTTCCTGGTGTAACTCGGGCAGTTGTTGTTACCATCCTGTACCTGTCCCGCAGGTGTGATGTTCGGATGTACTGATCCTGTGCAGATGTTGTTACACATGGTCTGGCACTGCGAGGACGATCAGCTGTCCGTCCTGTCTCCCTGTAGTGCTGTGTTAGGCATCTCACAGTACGGACATTGCAATTTATTTCCCTGGCCACATCTGCAGTCCTCATG
Organism: Oncorhynchus tshawytscha; assembly: GCF_018296145.1. Lineage (NCBI taxonomy): Eukaryota > Metazoa > Chordata > Actinopteri > Salmoniformes > Salmonidae > Oncorhynchus > Oncorhynchus tshawytscha. The sequence goes on from NC_056441.1 coordinate 70,344,590, forward strand.
CCTCCTTGCAGCATGCCTAAGGCACATTCACGCAGATGAGCAGGGACCCTGGGCATCCTTCTTTTGGTGTTTTTCAGAGTCAGTAGAAAGGCCTCTTTAGTGTCCTATGTTTTTATAATTGTGACCTTAATTGCCTACCGTCTGTAAGCTGTTAGTGTCTTAATGACCGTTCCACGGGTGCATGTTCATTAATTGTTTAGGGTTCATTGAACAAGCATGGGAAACCGTTTTTAAACTCTTTACAATCTGTGAAGTTATTTGGATTTTTACGAATTATCTTTGAAACACAGGGTCCTGAAATAGGGACGTTTCTTTTTTTGTTGAGTTTAGGTTGGGGTAAAAGTGACTAGGCAATCAGGATAGATAATAAACAGAGGTCAATATAATGGATAATCTGTGATAAGAAATATTTAATTCAATGATATCCACAAAAAAAGCCCCCCATGCCAGATTGTTATTCTCCTTCTGTAAACTACATTTTTATCTGTAATAATCTTATAAGAAATATCATGATTAATAACATGCATTAATAACTAGAGCTTTACCATTCAAGATGAGCATAAGATGCGCTACAAACTATATTGTGTTCATGTAAATATAATAAACACCTTTTTAGTCAACCTAACAGCTAAATGATGTGTAACAGTACCCAAGACACAAATATTTGTAAATTCAAGTGGTTTGTTTATTTATCTATATTTCAATTTAGATGGACAATAACACTGCCTATCCGGACAGCTAGTGAGGCACTGAAACTGGAATGTTTCACACACCTGCATTTAACCTTGAGGACCTTTGAACTTTGTTGTCCTTTATCTCTTCCATCTCACCTTTCTTCGTTGTAATAGTCTGCATTCTGCCACTAAATGTCTTGTTTTTCAATGTATGTAACTTTACATACTTATGACTGTGTTCTAGGCTACATATAAATACATGTCTATTATCACATTCAGTGGTAGACCCATCCCATAACACAGAAACAACATTACATACATACAGCGTGTTACGGTAATCATAGCTTTGAATTTTACCATGTTATTACTATATTATAATAACTTGCTGTGTCATTGTTTTATTTAAAATATTGATAATTTCAAAGCAGAACACAAAATGGATGTTTGTATACATCAATTGTTTTTCCATGATCAGGATTTTCAACAAAAACAAATTTATCATCATCTTTATGTTTCTCGAACACGATGATCTAAAAGAATGAAAACAAAGAAAACATAGATCCATTTAACAAACTATTCTAGCCTGTATCAGTGTCTTGATTTGAGGATAAACTGTACAAATAAAGGCTGATAAGCAAATTATAAGAATACATGACACTGTAAACATGAGAACTTCTGAAGACACCTCAGAAGACTGGAATGCTATATCTCTTAGAATTTAAAGGAGATTTTTTCAGTTGTACCTGATTATTTCCACTTTTAATCCAAGGTCCAGGGAGGTAAAGGGTTTGCTGGGGAACGACAGACCTGTGGCGTCCAAGATTCTGCCCGTTGATAAAGACCACTCCTTTACTCCAACCCTGTTGCTGGAAACACTGTAATCAGTGACTTGACACTGAGAGTTAAGAGTTTCTCTAAGAACGTATTTTATCACTACTGTATGTGTGTCTGATGAGGGATGGGCCTACTACAGTATACAGTACACCAATAAACCAGAGATAGGTCTACTAAACTATACGAATAAGCCAGCAGGGATACAATATGGACAGGTGGTGCTCTCTCTCATAACCACAAAGCCTGTTGGGCTACTTTACACACAGGCAGTCTGATCAAATTAAATTAAATCAAATTTTATTGGTCACATACACATGGTTAGCAGATGTTAATGCGAGTGCAGAAAAATGCTTGTGTTTCTGGGATGAAGGTGTCTCTGGGATGGCCGTCCACATACAGCCTGCCCTGGAAGAACCCAGGGAAGGACGGTTTCTGGTGGACAGCGTTCCACTGGCTTGTTGCACTCAATCTGAAACATGGGAGGAGATTCTCCATTTAAATAAGGTGGGGCAGAGCTACAATATGAGTCATCTCAACTTTAAAGGTCCAATGCAGCCATTTTCATCTCAATATCAAATCATTTCTGGGTAACAATTAAGTACCTTACTATGATTATTTTCAATAAAAAAGTAACAAAAATGGTTTCTTAGCAAAGGGCTATTTCTCAAACAACAATTTTGTTAGGACTGTCTGGGAGTGGTCTGAGTGAGGAGGGGAAAACTGAAAATTAGCTGTTATTGGCAGAGGTTAGGAACTCTTTCTTATTGGTCTGTTAACTCATTTATCATATGGTGATATCACCATATAAGGCCAAAACTCCATTCCACCAAAACAGGCTGAAATTTCAGGAGGTATTTTCAGACAGCTCGTACACTAAAAGGGCATTATGTTCATTTTCACAATTTCGCAGTATTATTCCAACCTCAGTGTGGAAATATATATAAAACATAGGAATATCACGTTTATGAATGCACTGCGCCTTTAAGACAACCTGATATGCCAGTTAAATTTGCATTGATAACAGATGACAAACTGTAAGAGCCAGAATGGAAGTTGTTGTATAAATGAAATGATCAGGACAAACCTCTTTAGGAAGTTTGGCTTCAGATCCAAACAGTAGATTGTAAAGCCCTTTAGAGGCACGTGGTTCAATACAATGTCTCCCACCAGACCAAGAACAGGGTGATATGTGACTAAAGATTAAGAGCTGAATGGGCGAGTATCAATACAATACAATTATTCCAAGACCTCATGGATACTGTCACTATTTGTTGACCATTCAGGTCTATCCACTTTAACGACTATAAACTGATGTCACAGCAATAAAGGATTACACACAAAGGTCTACAGTACCTTCAATGTATGCTTTCTGCCATGGAATTCTGATTGTTAAAGTGGTAGCAACTAAGAATAGAATAACTTTTCACTGATCATCCAGGGCTTTCCCATAATTCACTCTTCCACAGTTCTCCATAAGTAAACTCAATGTTCTCTCTCCCTTCAATGAAAAATACATAAAACATGTTGAAACCACTAATTGAAGCACTGCAGTCAACAATGCATAGGACACAGAGGCAATAGAAGAAACATGGCTTTCAGTCGGAGAGTAATTGATCATTGTAACGGTAGATTTCCTCTTCGTCTGAAGAGGAGTAAGGATCGGACCAAGATGCAGCGTGGTAAGTGTTCATGATGATTACTTTAATACATAAACTGAACACTATAAAATACAAAACAATAAATGTGAACATGACCGAACCAGTACCGCGTGGCGACAAACACTCACACGGAAACAAACACCCACAAACCAACAGTGAAACCCAGGCTACCTAAGTATGATTCTCAATCAGAGACAACTAACGACACCTGCCTCTGATTGAGAACCATACTAGGCTGAACACAAAAACCAACATAGAAAGACAAACATAGACTGCCCACCCCAACTCACGCCCTGACCAAACTAAAACAAATAATAAAATAACAGAACTATGGTCAGAACGTGACAATCATGTCCAATCTTCCGCTGTGCTATAGGTTAAGCAGCATGTACTTGTTTTCCATTAACAGGCGGGAGAAAAGTTAGTGATTGTGATTCCTCTCTGTCAGAACAACATTTGTCTGAAAACATTCTGTTGGAATAATCCTAGCACCTTAGTGACAAACGCATTTATCACCATCACCAGAAGCTTTCACCTCTAACATGGTGTTGAATATTAACTAGCCAGTTTTGAAATCAGCTCAGCAGCACACCTATAGCCTGAATCTAAACACAAAGTATCACTATAACTTTCACATCAGGAAGTGTAATCTCCACGATCTTATAGTCCAAAACTCCAACAAAGTGTCTGTCTACAAACACCTAGAAGACAACTTTATTAGTACAAATTATGTATTGTCATACAGTGTGGACCTTTCACTGTAGTAAATTCATGCCATGTCGCTGTGTCTGTCTGTAGTCACCAGGGCTCAGTCTCTAAAATGTGTCTTGGAGTTCAGAAGGCCTCTGCTGCTGATGGTGGTCTCATATTGAGTGTAGCCATAGGACTGACCATTGTTATTGTTCTCCATGTTGACAGGCCCCTCTGACTTCAAGGGCTTGATGATGAAACAATGTCAATGTGGTGCATTCAATTAAATATCAACATCAACCCTTGAGTATTGCCAACTTGCCAAGCAGGCCAGGTCACAACAGACAGTATGCTACTTGACCCCTAGTTCACCTTGTCAGTAAAATGCAGGCTCTCCCACAGTGACAGATGCTTCTGAATGATGACAGGCTCATACACTCTCCTGGCCTGGAGAGAGGGAGCCTCAGGAAGCTTCTCATCTGAGACACACAGATACACTCCAAGCTAGACAATTTCACAAATGAAATATGGTGCCTGTTATTTTCCAAAACGCAAATAGTATTGTATGAGAATGTTTGAAAGAGAAAGCTTACTGTGAAACTGGCTGAATAAATTCCTCAAGAGCTGATACTTGGTGGTGTAATCTCCAGCCTCGGATAACGGAGCATCATAATCTAGAAAAAAAAAAGATTCAGATTCAGATGACAACATTTTTCTTGGCAAGGAAATGTACATTTGGGAAATGTCAGTTCAAGGGATACATGAAACTGGTTGAATAGCTTTCAACTTGAGGTTTGTAGGTGCCGAGGTTCCCCACAGCTCCATTCATGAAGCCAAAGCTGGTTCCACCATGGAACATATAGAGGTTGATGGATACACGTGGCTCCAATATCTGTGACACCAAAGCCAACATGTCTACCAGAGGAGACATCTCCCGCATATTCAAATGTCTACCAGAGGAGAATCAATGCTAGATGGTCGCCACATACAGTACTTAGCGTGATGGATGGATGGTCCACTGTGGCTCAGTTGGTAGAGCATGGCACTTGCAATACCAGGATTGTGGGTTCAATTCCCACGGGGAAACAGTACATGTGAAAATGTGTGCACTCACTACTATTTTATTTAACTAGGCAAGTCAGTTAATAACAAATTCTTATTTACAACAACAGCCCAGGAACAGTGAGTTAACTGCCTTGTTCAGGGGAGGAGCGACAGATTTTTACCTTGTCAGCTCAAGGATTTGATCTAGCAATCTTTCAGTTACTGGCCCAATGCTTTAACTACTAGCCTACCTGCCACCCCAGTCGCTCTGGACGAGAGTGTCTGCTAAATGTCTAAAATGTAAATAATAGATTCACTTTAAGCGTTGATATAACTAGGGGTTATATGACATGATTTTCATCTCGTTTGTAATGTATTGATTTGGAGGGAAACATATCCTCTGCTGGAAACGCATGGTGAGATTCACTCCAGACATCGAACCACCCAAACCAGTACTCCATTACATGCAGAGGTTTCTGGGGCTACAGTAAGGGCAAAGTCACACTTAGTCTTTGGACCACTATGTTTTCACAGATGCAAGACAAAATAGAAGAAAACACAGACTCATTGGCACTATACTTGCATGTACGCTAAATTTTGTATGGTTGCCGTTGGCCAGTCTTTGAAGGTTTACCGTCTTGTGAACTTAAGAGAGGAAGGGTCAAGAAAAAAAACGTAGCCCCTCCCGGTTGTCTGATATCAGTAGGAGTTCATTGATCCCTCTGGATGATAGAGCTGGCCAAAGGAAATACAGTTTCACTACACATTTAGAGGTCACTGCAAAAGTCTATACTGGGCATATAATATAATGCAGATAGTGAGAAACAGTACAGTGTCACATTACCTCCTTCATAAAAGGCATGTTTTTCAGCGGCAGGGACTGGGAGACTAGTCAGGATTGAGGGAAAGATGAACAGACCAAAGTACAGAGATATCTTTGATGAAAACCTGCTCCAGAGCGCCCAGGCGAAGGTTCACCTTACAACAGGACAACAACCCCAAGCACACAGCCAAGACAACGCAGGAGTGGCTTCGGGACAAGTCTCTGAATGTCCTTGATTGGCCCAGCCAGAGCCCGGACTTGAACCCGATCAAACATCTCTGGAGAGACCTGAAAATAGCTGTGCAGTGACGCTCCCCATGCAACCTGACAGAGCTTGAAAGGATCTGCAGAAAATAATGGGAGACCCTCTTTGGAGGGATGAAAGAAAGAGTGATAAAAAAGTAAAAGCTGCAATTGCTGCACTGCTATCACAAATGTTCCAACTCTAGGGACATAGACCAAGAAAATCACTTTGAGACATCATCACCCCAAGTGAGCCTGACCAAAACACTGGCTCATGGACTATATTTGAGTAATATAAATATCTTGGAACTATAATTTACTCAAACCTCTTCTGGACTGCAAACATAAAACAGATATACAAAAAGGGCAACAAGGACTGTATTTCCTGAGGAGATTAAATACATATCTGGTCAATAAAAGAATAACAACCATATTCTATACATCCTTTGATCTGAGTGTTCTCACTTTCTGTTTCCAAACCTGGTACAATCAGCTATCCATGCAAATAAAAACCAACTGTATAAAATAGTACCGCTGTCAAGCAACATCAATGGAGTTAATCTCAAGGACATGGAAGCGCTGTTCTTGGAGAGTAGTAAGGGCAGGAGCGAGAATTGCCACCGACCTGACACCCACTCAACCAGGAGAACCAGCTACTACTATCAGGCCGCCGATACTGAGTCCATCGTTACAAAACAGCCAGAGCCCAGAAACCATTAATTCCCACCAGCATAAATCAATTGAATAAATAACTGCTCAACCCCTCCATCTCCACCCGTCCTAAAATGTCCGAACTGAATTACGGACTGTATCCACATGTGTTGTCTGTTGTAGTTATTGCTGGGATTTATGTATTTATGCACCTATTGGTGTTCCTGTGCGGTTGTTTGTTGAGATGCATGACACATTTCCCGAAAGGGGCACACAATAAAACAAGTTTTAAATTATAGACCGTATAACATAGTACAATATAAAGGTTGAAGCTGACAAACGACGTCAGAAATAATAGCGTCATTTATCGGATAGTTGGGCTGGGCAAGACCGTGGTGGCTACAGTCCAGCGTGTGTTATGCGTGTGTGTGAGGGAGAGTCAGATAATTACACATGTAAAAATCTATGTTTCCCCCCCATTACAATCTGTAAACAGTAGGTTGGAGCGCCATGTGGTAATCCCTTTTTTTCGCAAATCCGCCTGATCTGTCTTTTTTACTGATTTAGGTTGTAAGGACAAAACATTAGTGTTGCCTCCCAGTCGGTTGCCTACAATATACAACTATCCGTTTCATAATGTATATTGAAAGCGAGCAATATCCTACGTCTATCACCCTCAGCGTACAAAGTAAAGACTATAGCATAATGAACATCGAATTATGATAGCCTAATGAGAAACAGTGTGGGCTTTGTCAGAATTAACAATCAGACTTTCCACTTGCATTAGGATTGGACATTTGTATAATTCCGGTGAATATTGATATTTTAATTCAATGTGTTCTATAGCGCTCACCTGTATTTTCCCCTAGAGTGAATTGCCTGTACTACAGTATTATTAGCCTATTCAGAAGTCTGTTCTTCCGGTGATGTGTTGTCTAACGCCGGGTCTTTGAAGGTGTGGGCTGTCAAAGCCGTTGTTACGACGTTGGATCGTTATTCGTATTTTTTTTGTAAAAATACATCCATGGTCGCCAGGCTGTCTCTCATACGACGGTATGCCATTCTCGGTTTTATTATCGTCGGATATATTATCTTTCAATTCACACGGTAAGACCTTATGGGCGGGTCTCGAATGTTTGCAAAGTTTTGTCCTGTTGTTGTTTTTTCTAATTTTGTCATGGACCTGCAAATGAATCAATATGCAACCAGTATCCCAAACTGGTTATTTAAGTAAAATATATTATAGGCATTGCTATTAAAGACAATTCATAATGAGAACATTTGATCAGATTGTTATTATTATTACACAGAAGAAGTAGGCCTATACCAAAGGTGAAAAAAATAATATGCTATCAATAGTCTAATTAATTCAAAGCCATTCCATATCCTTCATTTAACCTATCATGAACTTTCACCTGACCCACCTGCCCCGGACCTTAACCTTGTGTAGACACTTCGCTTTTATTTAATCGATTCTTATGGCACAGTGCAGTACTCATTCCACAGCATCGACAGTGTGAGCAATTGACTATGTAAATCTCCTGAATATTCAAATATAGATTTGCATTCTGGTCAAACAAGAAGAGTAGCATGTTTGTAGCGTATTTCATTATTCTTCACTGTGCTGAAAGCTTTGTTGATTTAACTAAAACTGTTGGGTATGTCTTGTATGCTTGTGACAAGTGTTATAAATACTTAGCTACTCACCTTAGATGCCATTGTCAAGTTCCAATGATTCCTATCTAGTCTAACTTTCTGGATTGACCAGCAGTTTGTCTTTCTCTTCCAGACAACACCCAGATGTGGGGAGAATGAGCCAGAAAGAGGGACTGAGGGCCAACTCCTCTCAGTTCACTCTGGAGGGAGAGCCCTTTCGCATCTTGGGGGGCTCTATCCACTATTTCCGCGTCCCCAGAGCCTACTGGGAGGACCGCCTGCTGAAGATGAGGGCGTGTGGGGTCAACACTCTCACCACGTAGGGACACACGTAGAACACCTTATGTCCTCTTATACCACCACTCACTGCTTCTCTATGGAGAGATACTGATAATGACAGCTTTACCTTTCAGATATGTGCCATGGAACCTGCATGAGCCAGAGAGAGGGGTTTTCAACTTCCAGGACCAATTGGATTTAAAGTAAGCAAGACTTTCACTTTTTATATGATTTTGTGATGAAATTGTTTGATAGAGCTGTTGAGATTTTTCTCTGTGCTTTTCTCTTGTGTCTCTCAGGGCATACATCAGCCTAGCAGCAGAGTTGGGGCTCTGGGTGATTCTGCGGCCAGGACCCTACATCTGTGCTGAGTGGGACTTAGGAGGGCTGCCTAGGTTAGATGTTCCCATGTTTTAACATTTTAGGTTGGTTGGTTTAAGCTCCCTGAATGTATAGGTCCCCCTATATGACGTCTCATCCAGTTTTCCTCATTAATTATTGTGATGCTCATTTCCAGTGTGGTGCTATTTCCCTCAGGTCTCTGGACAGACAGTCCCACATTCCCTATTAGTAATGTGGCTAAATAGAATCATAGATCTAAGAGTAAAACCAGATATTGCTCACACACACACACACACACACACACACACACACACACACACACACACACACACACACACACACACACACACACACACACACACACACAGAATGAAAACAGTTATTTGCTGAGCTTTTCCCCCTGAATGAGTCATTTGACTGACTCTGATCATCATCTAAATGGATTGAGGAAGGGTAATTGGTCCAGAAATATCTCATTATGTACTACTAGGTTAACCAGGTTATAGCTATTTGGAAATCTATTAAACTCACACTGCGTTATGAAGCAATCAATGCACTCATTATGCATTACTGCCATCAGTGCAACCAGTATTGAAATGTAACTGCATACATTGTTGATAACATTAGAGTTTTTATGTATTGCTTTCTTCCTAGTTGGTTGTTGCGTGATCCAGACATGAAGTTGAGAACAACCTACCCAGGTTTCACAGAAGCTGTTGACTCTTTCTTTGATCAACTCATTCCAAGAGTTGCACCGTATCAGGTTAATCTTTTCTCACTTTCTCACTACTCTTCTATTAAGTGCACTTGGGTTTCCAGTTTTCCGTTTCAATTGTGTGTCACAACGATGTCACCGCATAGATATGGTCGTTGATATGGGCTATCACAAAACTAAAATATTCTTAAAATGTGAAGCTTGATGTTTTATCAATCCAAAAGGCTTTGAAAATATATTCTTGTGACTTATTCTGGAATCAATTGAAAGCTCGCTCTTATTTGATTTATTATTTCAAACTCAGTACTCCAAGGGGGGCCCAATTATAGCAGTTCAAGTGGAGAACAAGTATGGCTCTTATGCAAAAGACGTAGAATATATGCCATACATAAAGGAGGTAAGACAATGCAGTGCATCTATTTTATTACACACACATAAATACACACCGTGCATCACTTTATCTTGACTTCACTACAACTACTTGCATTTTCAATAGTAGAATATTAACTTGGGCATATAAGCATGATTGAGATGAGATCCTTGTTCTAGGCATTATTATCCAGAGGGATCGAGGAGCTGCTCCTGACCTCAGACAACCAGGATGGGCGGAACCTCGGGGGTGTGAATGGAGGTATTGTACTGACTGGACATACAGACAGCTGCACAATAGTAGAGCCTCTGGCCCATCTGACTGCAGTCTCTGCCTGAACTGTAGTTGGTATTCTCCCATAACACAAGAGCTCTGTCTGTGCCAAGGACCGGTGTGTGTGTGTTAGGCAGCTGCTGTTAAGCTTCATTAGAACTGCTCCTTGACTAATTCCCTTTCCACTTGAAGCCTAAACACAAAGGAGACAGACGAGCCTGTGCTGTTTAGATGGATACAGATTAAGCTAGGGAGAAAACATGACAAAAATATGATCTGTTAAAATGCAAAGCAGTTTCCCAAGCATGAGGTCACTGTAGCATCCCACTGGGCACACACTGGTTGAATCAACGTTGTTTCCACCTCATTTCAATGAAATGTTCCCAGTGGGATACTGTCATGCTGTATTTTATTTGTGTTTGTTGTGTATTTAATGTATGTACTGTTGAGTTTTTGTTTTCCATCAATAGCTCTAGAAACCATCAATTTTCAGAAACTGAGCCCAGAGGGATTTAAGTATCTGGATGCAATTCAAGTGAGTGAATGTATTGAGGTGTGTTCAGATGATCGTCTACTAATATTTATCATTAGATTTATCCAGCTCCTGTATTGTAATTGATCAGTTACTCAGTTTCATCTGACATCTCTTGATAAAACAGAGGATATTAGCTCTTTAGTTTTAATCTGTGAAATAAGTTGCTTTGAACCACAGTCTTTGGATGCCTATAGACTTGGCCGAGTTTTTCAGAAGTTATCTGATTGGATTTCGGCAATCAGATAGGATTAAATGCAAAAAAGCTTTTTGAGAAATGTTTGTTAATTTATGGGAAAAAAACTGAAGTACCACATTTACATAAGTATTCAGACCCTTTACTCAGTACTTTGTTAAAGCACCTTTGGCAGTGATTACAGCCTCAAGTCTTCTTGGGTATGATGCTACATGCTTGGCACACCTGTATTTGGGGAGTTTCTCCCGTTATTCTCTGCAGATCCTCTCAAGCTCTGTCAGGATGGATGGGGAGCATCTCTGCACAGCTATTTTTAGGCCTCTCCAGATATGTTAGATCGGGTTCATGTCTGGGCTGTGGCTGGGCCACTCAAGGACATTCAGAGACTTGTCCCAAAGCCACTCCTACATTGTCTTGGCTGTGTGCTTTGGGTTGTTGTCCTGCTGGAAGGTGAACCTTCGCCCCAGTCTGAGGTCCTGAGTGCTCTGGAGCAAGTTTTCATCAATAATCTTTGTACTTTTCTCCGTTCATCTTTACCTCGATCCTGACTAGTCTCCCATTCCCTGTCCCCAAACTCCAAGCGGGCTGTAATGTGCCTTTTATTGAGCAGTGGCTTCCATCTGGCCACTCTACCATAAAGGCCTGATTGGTGGAGTGCTGTAGAGATGGTTGTCCTTCTGGAAAGTTCTCCCATCTCCACAGAGGAACTCTGGAGCTCTGTCAGAGTGACCATTGGGTTCTTGGTCACCTCCTTGACCAAAGCCCTTCTCCCCTATTACTCAGTTTGGCCGGGCGGCCAGCTCTAGGAAGAGTCTTGGTGGTTCCAAACTTCTTCTATTTAAGAATGGGGTACCCTTCCCCAGATCTGTGCCTCGACACAATCCTGTCTCGGAGTTCTACGGACAGCTCCTTCGACATCATGGCTTGGTTTTTTCTCTGACATGCACTATCAACTGTGGGACCTTATATAGACAGGCATGTGCTTTTCTAAATCATGTCCAGTCAATTTAATTTCCTACAGGTGTACTCCAATCAAATTGTAGAAACATCTCAAGAATGACCAATGGAAACATGATGCACTTGAGCTCAATTTCGAGTCTAATAGCAAAGGGTCTGAATATAAATAAGGTTTTCCTGTTTTTTATTTTTAATAAATGTGAAAAAATGGCGAAAACCTGTTTTCACTTCGTCATCGTGGGATATTGTGTGTAGATTGATGGGGAAAACAAATAGAATAAGACTGTAACGTAACAAAATGTGGAAAAAGTGAAGAGGTTTGAATACTTTCCAAATGCACTGTAACTTTTTAAAAACTGGTCCCTGATGTTCATGGAGTAAATACTGTGTCTACAAGGAGTAACATACAGTGCCTTGCGAAAGTATTCGGCCCCCTTGAACTTTGCGACCTTTTGCCACATTTCAGGCTTCAAACATAAAGATATAAAACTGTATTTTTTTGTGAAGAATCAACAACAAGTGGGACACAATCATGAAGTGGAACGACATTTATTGGATATTTCAAACTTTTTTAACAAATCAAAAACTGAAAAATTGGGCGTGCAAAATTATTCAGCCCCTTGTGCAGCAAACTCTCTCCAGAAGTTCAGTGAGGATCTCTGAATGATCCAATGTTGACCTAAATGACTAATGATGATAAATACAATCCACCTGTGTGTAATCAAGTCTCCGTATAAATGTACCTGCACTGTGATAGTCTCAGAGGTCCGTTAAAAGCGCAGAGAGCATCATGAAGAACAAGGAACACACCAGGCATGTCCGAGATACTGTTGTGAAGAAGTTTAAAGCCGGATTTGGATACAAAAAGATTTCCCAAGCTTAAAACATCCCAAGGAGCACTGTGCAAGCGATAATATTGAAATGGAAGGAGTATCAGACCACTGCAAATCTACCAAGACCTGGCCGTCCCTCTAAACTTTCAGCTCATACAAGGAGAAGACTGATCAGAGATGCAGCCAAGAGGCCCAAGATCACTCTGGATGAACTGCAGAGATCTACAGCTGAGGTGGGAGACTCTGTCCATAGGACAACAATCAGTCGTATATTGCACAAATCTGGCCTTTATGGAAGAGTGGCAAGAAGAAAGCCATTTCTTAAAGATATCCATAAAAAGTGTTGTTTAAAGTTTGCCACAAGCCACCTGGGAGACACACCAAACATGTGGAAGAAGGTGCTCTGGTCAGATGAAACCAAAATTGAACTTTTTGGCAACAATGCAAAACGTTATGTTTGGCGTAAAAGCAACACAGCTCATCACCCTGAACACACCATCCCCACTGTCAAACATGGTGGTGGCAGCATCATGGTTTGGGCCTGCTTTTCTTCAGCAGGGACAGGGAAGATGGTTAAAATTGATGGGAAGATGGATGGAACCAAATACAGGATCATTCTGGAAGAAAACCTGATGGAGTCTGCAAAAGACCTGAGACTGGGACGGAGATTTGTCTTCCAACAAGACAATGATCCAAAACATAAAGCAAAATCTACAATGGAATGGTTCAAAAATAAACATATCCAGGTGTTAGAATGGCCAAGTCAAAGTCCAGACCTGAATCCAATCGAGAATCTGTGGAAAGAACTGAAAACTGCTGTTCACAAATGCTCTCCATCCAACCTCACTGAGCTCGAGCTGTTTTGCAAGGAGGAATAGGAAAGAATTTCAGTCTCTCGATGTGCAAAACTGATAGAGACATACCCCAAGCGACTTACAGCTGTAATCGCAGCAAAAGGTGGCGCTACAAAGTATTAACTTAAGGGGGCTGAATAATTTTGCACGCCCAATTTTTCAGTTTTTGATTTGTTAAAAAAGTTTGAAATATCCAATAAATGTCGTTCCACTTCATGATTGTGTCCCACTTGTTGTTGATTCTTCACAAAAAAATACAGTTTTATATCTTTATGTTTGAAACCTGAAATGTGGTTTCAAACGTAAAGGTCGCAAAGTTCAAGGGGGCCGAATACTTTCGCAAGGTACTGTCGGCAGACTCAGTAGCCTCGGTTTTTCGGATGACTGCCTTGACTGGTTCACCAATTACTTTGCAGACAGAGTTCAGTGTGTCAAATCGGAGGGCATGCTGTCCGGTCCTCTGGCAGTCTCTATGGGGGTGCCACAGGGTTCAATTCTCGGGCCGACTCTTTTCTCTGTATATATCAATGATGTTGCTCTTGCTGCGGGCGATTCCCTGATCCACCTCTACGCAGACGACACCATTCTATATACTTTCGGCTCGTCATTGGACACTGTGCTATCTAACCTCCAAACAAGCTTCAATGCCATACAACACTCCTTCCGTGGCCTCCAACTGCTCTTAAACGCTAGTAAAACCAAATGCATGCTTTTCAACCGATCGCTGCCTGCACCCGCATGCCCGACTAGCATCACCACCCTGGATGGTTCCGACCTTGAATATGTGGACATCTATAAGTACCTAGGTGTCTGGCTAGACTGCAAACTCTCCTTCCAGACCCATATCAAACATCTCCAATCGAAAATCAAATCAAGAGTCGGCTTTCTATTCCGCAACAAAGCCTCCTTCACTCACGCCGCCAAGCTTACCCTAGTAAAACTGACTATCCTTCCGATCCTCGACTTCGGCGACGTCATCTACAAAATGGCTTCCAACACTCTACTCAGCAAACTGGATGCAGTCTATCACAGTGCCATCCGTTTTGTCACTAAAGCACCTTATACCACCCACCACTGCGACCTGTATGCTCTAGTCGGCTGGCCCTCGTTACATATTTGTCGCCAGACCCACTGGCTCCAGGTCATCTACAAGTCCATGCTAGGTAAAGCTCCGCCTTATCTCAGTTCACTGGTCACGATGGCAACACCCATCCATAGCACGCGCTCCAGCAGGTGTATCTCACTGATCATCCCTAAAGCCAACACCTCATTTGGCCGCCTTTCGTTCCAGTACTCTGCTGCCTGTGACTGGAACGAATTGCAAAAATCGCTGAAGTTGGAGACTTTTATCTCCCTCACCAACTTCAAACATCAGCTATCTGAGCAGCTAACCGATCGCTGCTGCTGTACATAGTCTATTGGTAAATATCCCACCCATTTTCACCTACCTCATCCCCATACTGTTTTTATTTATTTACTTGCTCTTTTGCACACCAATATCTCTACCTGTACATGACCATCTGATCATTTATCACTCCAGTGTTAATCTGCAAAATTGTAATTATTCGCCTACCTCCTCATGCCTTTTGCACACATTGTATATAGACTCCCCCCTTTGTTTTCTACTGTGTTATTGACTTGTTAATTGTTTATTCCATGTGTAACTCTGTGTTGTCTGCTCACACTGCTATGCTTTATCTTGGCCAGGTCGCAGTTGCAAATGAGAACTTGTTCTCAACTGGCCTACCTGGTTAAATAAAGGTTAAAAAAAATATATAAAAAAAATAATATTTTATTTGTACCTCTCTTTTGAACATTCCCTTTCCTAATTCCTCTAGCCCCAGAAGCCCAAGATGGTGATGGAGTATTGGTCTGGGTGGTTTGACCTCTGGGGTGACCTTCACCATGTTTTTGCTGCTGAGGGTAAGTCATATTTCCTCAAGCAGCAGGACCTTTGCCACACCGCATGAGTCCCACTTCATAGATTGGTCACATGGTGCTTAGCATATGGTCAGTTCTCCTTTGTGATATGTTTCTGTCAGAAATTAATATGCTTTCCATGTGTGCTTATTTCCAAGCCAAGCATCATAAACTTTTATTCCCACCAAAATTGTATTTTGATCCATGTAGTCAATTTCAACTGAACCAAGCTGTGATTTGTGTACTGTTTTATACTGTGTTATGCTTTTATCCAGGCCTTCAGTGTCTAGAACCTTCAAAATAAATGGAAACAGCAAAGTCCCGATGGTCACCCTACATGTGTATATACACTCAATAGAAGAGTATTCCATGCAGTACATTCCATGCAGTACCTACATGTGAATCATTCTCTCTCAGCAGGGAACAGTACAGTATGTGAAAGGGCTACTGACTAACCGTTTAATACACACACACACCTTCCGCATAAAACTGTAGCAACTGCTTGCTTTGGGATATTTTGGTCATGATGGTGATAAATAAAAATAAATAAATAATTTTTTTCATAATTTCAGTGCATCACTGCAGTAAATACTTGTCAGTTGTCATACAGCTTGGCACTCAGTTGTGGATGTGTATTAATGTCATGTAGATTTCCCAGACTGTCCTTCTTATGTTGAACAACAGCCAATGATGACTAGGGTCCCCAGGCCTGGTTTTGTCCACCTGTCATTGTCAGCAGCATCCACGTCTATCTCGCACACACAGGATCAAAATCAAATCAAATTGTATTTGTCACATGCGCCGAATACAACAGGTGTAGACCTTACCGTGAAATGGTTACTTACAAGCCCTTAACCAACAATGCAGTTCAAGAAATAGAGTTAAGAAAATATTTACTAAATAAACAAAAGTAAAAAATAAAAAGTAACACAATAAAATAACAATAATGAGGCTATAGACGGGGTGCCGGTACTGAGTCAATGTGTGAGGGCACAGGTTAATTGAGGTAATTTGTACATGTAGGTAGAGGTAAAGTGACTATGCATAGATAATAAACAGCAAGTAGCAGCAGTGTCACTGTGAATAGTCCAGGTAGCCATTTGATTAATTGTTCAGCAGTCTTATGCCTTGGGGGTAGAAGCTATTAAGGAGCCTTTTGGACCTAGACTTGGCACTGCGGTACCACTTGCCGTGCGGCAGCAGAGAGAACAGTTTATGACTTGGGTGACTTGCTAAACAAGGCATGCTCTGTCACTCCATGCTTGTTATTCATTATCTGGCTGCCCTTAATTTAAATCAGTAAAGTCAGCTCAATTTGAATGTCTAATTAAACATTTGTCTATGTTCTAAACTCAGCAAAAAAGAAACGTCCTCTCACTGTCAACTGCGTTTATTTTCAGAAAACTTAACATGTGTAAATATTTTTATGAACATAAGATTCAACAACAGAGACATAAACTGAACAAGTTCCACAGACATGTGACTAACATAAATTGAATAATGTGTCCCTGAACAAAGAGGGGTGGGGATTTGCCAGTAATTGCTGTGAGATGTTACCCCACTCTTCCACCAAGGCACCTGCAAGTTCCCAGACATTTCTGGGGGGAATGGCTCTAGCCCTCACCCTCCGATCCAACAGGTCCCAGACGTGCTCAATGGGATTGAGATACGGGCTCTTCGCTGGCCATGGCAGAACACTGACATTCCTGTCTTGCAGGAAATCACACACAGAACGAGCAGTATGGCTGGTGGAATTGTCATGCTGGAGGGTCATGTCAGGATGAGCCTGCAGGAAGGGTACCACATGAGGGAGGAGGATGTCTTCCCTGTAACGCACATCGTTGAGATTGCCTGCAATGACAACAAGCTCAGTCAGATGATGCTGTTTACACACCACCCCAGACCATGACGGACCCTCCACCTCCAAATCGATCCCGCTCCAGAGTACAGGCCTCGGTGTAACGCTCATTCCTTTCGACGATAAACACAAATCCAACCATCACCCCTGGTGAGACAAAACCGCGACTCGTCAGTGAAGAGCACTTTTTGCCAGTCCTGTCTGGTCCAGCGACGGTGGGTTTGTGCCCATAGGCAACATTGTTGCCGGTGATGTCTGGTGAGGACCTGCCTTACAACAGGCCTACAAGCCCTCAGTCCAGCCTCTCTCAGCCTATTGCAGACAGACTTGAGCACTGATGGAGGGATTGTGCGATCCTGGTGTAACTCGGGCAGTTGTTGTTGCCATCCTGTACCTGTCCCGCAGCTGTGATGTTCGGATGTACTGATCCTGTGCAGGTGTTGTTACACATGGTCTGTCACTGCAAAGATGATCAGCTGTCCGTCCTGTAGCGCTGTCTTATGCATCTCACAGTGCGGACATTGCAATGTATTGCCCTGGCCACATCTGCAGTCCTCATGCCTCCTTGCAGCATGCCTATGACACGTTCACGCAGATGAGCAGGGACCCTGGGCATCTTTCTTTTGGTGTTTTTCAGAGTCAGTAGAAAGGCCTCTTTAGTGTCCTAAGTTTTCATAATGGTGACTTTAATTGCTTGTTTATGGTTCATTGAACAAGCATGGGAAACAGTGTTTAAACCCTTTACAATGAAGATCTGTGACGTTATTTGGATTTTTACAAATTATCTTTGAAAGACAGGGTCCTGAAAAAGGGAGTTTATATCAGTAGTTCAAACTTTTTCCCACGGTGCCCCCCTTGGAGAATTGGAGAACATTGGGGAATATCCCTATCCCCCCAACAATGTCTGTGGTCTTAAAAAACGAAATAAAGAAAATGTTAGCGGACATGGGCTAGTTGATCTGGACATTTCTGAAAAGTTATGAATAGCTCTCTAAGGTATGCAATGACTAACATGACAAGAGGAACTGATGATCCACTACCCAATTTCGAAATTGCACCTTGTGCATTCTACTATTACAACATTCAAGAGTAAGTTTAATGCCAGACTGAGTTCCTTAATTGAAAAAAAAGATTGGGAACCACTGTTCTATGCAATATGTGTAGCTAATCAGTATGTTGAGGCAGGAGATTTTGAATGGGGATCGGGTTGTTCCTATAATGACTTATAGTTAAGTGTAATAAGGTGTGGCAGGTTTAATCTATATGGCAATTTAACTGATTTTAAGGGCAATAGGACACTTGCAACGAGGTCAATTGCTTGTCAAATGTTATCATACTTTTTGTTTTACTATTGGGCTCCCTGCTACAGCTCTTGAATATAGAGGTAGAGTTTATAGCAATGGATATGATACAGGTATTACGTGCATGTCTCTGTACCCATCGGTAGTAAGTTATCATTTGTCACCCTTCTTTGGCAGACATGGTTGCTATTGTGACGGAAATCCTGAAACAGGATGCATCAATCAATCTTTACATGTTCCACGGAGGAACTAATTTTGGCTTCATGAACGGGGCTTTTGCAATTGCCACGCCCATGCCTAAGCCAATGGTAACAAGCTATGGTAAGTTCTATTTAGATCTTTGTTTTAAAACCAATATGTTCTCATAGTTTACCTTGTTATTTCTCTTTATTGAAACATATCTCTGATAAGGATTGTACACCAGCCAGTTGTGCAGGCAATGTTACAGTAATGCACCGTCAATGTACTGTTTGTAAAGGCCAGTAGATGGGGCTGTCACTCCTCAACAGTGCTTGACCTCAGGCTGCATTTTAGCACTCACTGCATAATTAATTAATCAGCTAATAAAATGCATGGGAAATGTAAAAGAAAGACTGTATGATGGGTTTTATATCCTGTTTGGGACTGTTGAAATTGTAACAACCTCGCTACTCAGGAGAATGACATTAATGTCAAACACAGTAACAGTGGCACATTGGCACCTGCTCTTTCACCTTCAAGTTTATCAGTAGTCTGTATTTGCATTTTATTTTCTCCACTGCCTCTTGCCTCCATCCAAACTCCTGCAGCCGTATCTGTCAAGATAACCACAAAATATGTCTCCTGCTGGCTAAGATGTTTGAAAGGAGCAGAGTGAAACTCATCGGACACGGGAGGAGGTATCCCCGCCTCTCGCTCCTCGTGCCTCTTGCTGTTCTGATAGTAGCATTATCTTTTCAGATTACGATGCTCCGTTATCTGAGGCAGGGGATTACACCACCAAGTACACTCTTCTGAGGAATGTATTGAGCCGCTATCACAGTGAGTGTCGCCGTGAGGGGCTCTTTGTATCATTCTCCAAAGTCACTTAATAAGACCCTATGGGGAACATTGAGTCTGTCTTGTCCAATCAGAGATGAGTGTGTGAGATTGATGCTGGGTATGGTGAACTACAGGTGCGTTTCTAAAACTCCCCTCCCCCCTCCTGGGTGCATGTTTTTGTTTTTTTGCCCTAGCACTACAAAGCTGATTCAAATAACCAACTCATCATCAAGCGGGGAGGGGGGGGGGACACACACACACCCAGGAACGAGTTTGAGATACCCTGGACTACAGTACAGCAGGGATAGGAGGGGACATCAGATTAGGGACATGCCCCACCTCCCACCCCTCAAACATACAGTCAGAGCAATCTTGCATTTATCCAGCCTCCCGGTAAACTAAGATCTTAACATGTTTCATCCTTACGTTGTGCAGTATGTTGAACAATGAGCATTGACCTGGATGAGAGTGGTCACTAAAGCGTGCGTCTATGTTCTATTCAGCACCACATGACCTAATTCTGTGTTAAGATCCAACTTGATATATGCTATTGTTTGGCTCTCAGCTCATGAGTTTCATGAGTCATGCATACCCTGTGTAAGTAAGTAGCCTTGCACAAGCCTTGGCTTTTGCAAGCCGGAATGGTTTATAGGAGCAGGAGCCTTTCTCCTGTTTCTATAGAATGAGGCACCTTAATGTACAGTACAAGTGCACCCCCTGGACAGGATGCTAGTCTATCACAGGGCTTTTGGCTCTCAGCTCATATGAGTTTTGTGAGTAATGCGTACCCATAGTCACAGACTAAAACATTATCTCTAATAATTGACCATAAATAGAACGAAAATACTGTCAATTCAATATCTAACACTTGGTTTAATAACATTAAATAAATAGTATTGTTCTTCAAAATGGACAATTGATGCTGTAGTGGTTAAAAGCCAAGGTAATATGATTTGATTATGCATGTGGCAGGCAGTCCAACTTGCACAACATTCTTTAAATTGAGTTCAAATATCAATCCACTGTAGAATCCAATGACATTAAAGTTTCAAGTTTATAAACTGCAGCTGATAACTTTGTCAGGCAGCTCACACAATACCAAACAGCACAAGTGTGAAACAGCAATTTGCTCCAAAGAAATACTTGGCTTTTAAACTCTGAATGCCATTTCAGGACTAGGTGATTTTTGCCACCCATTAGCCCCTTTTAGTGGCCCAGATGTTGAACATAGTGGTAGGGGAGCACTTTCCACCAATAACCCTAAGTGGCTGCAGGTTTCTCAGAGTGCTTCAACACCTTAAAGAGGGCTGGAGGATATCTCTTACAGAGCACCAACATTGAGCTCCAACAGTTGGAAAAGGGAGAATGGGTATGATTGTGTGACCTGTACTACCAGCTGGATGCTGCTACTCCTGTCAAGTTCAGATTTTTTCCCAGTAATTATCTTAAAAACCTGGATTATTTCCTGAGTCACAGATGTTTTCCACTTCTGCATTTATCTGGACTTGTCATTTGTCACATACCACTGTATGCAGAGGTCAAAATGATCATATGAAATGATTGTTGTGACAAAAATAAATAGATTTAATTATTGTAATCGATCATTTATATTATCTATCAATGACAGTCTGAATAAACAGTTCATTTTATATATATATATATATATATATATATATATATATATATATATATATATATAATATATATCACACCCTGGCCATAGAGGCTTTTATTCTATATTTTGGTTAGACCAGGGTGTGACTAGGGTGGGCATTCTAGTTTCTTTATTTCTATGTTTTCTGTTTCTATGTTTTGGCCAGGTATGGTTCTCAATCAGGGACAGCTGTCTATCGTCGTCGCTGATTGGGACTCATACTTAGGCAGCCTGTTTTGCCACCTTAGTTGTGGGTAGTTGTCTTTGTTATAGTGGCTTGTATAGCCCTGGTAAGCGTCGTTTTTGTTGGCGACATTTATAATAAAGTGAAATGTAAGCTCACAACGCTGCACCTTGGTCCGGTCATTTCCCTGTCGCCATTTGTGACAATATAACTCCAGCTAGTAGTTAGGTTTGTTAAAATAGAGTCCTAACACAATATAGTGCTATATATACAGTATATATATATACAGTGCCTTGCGAAAGTATTCGGCCCCCTTGAACTTTGCGACCTCTTGCCACATTTCAGGCTTCAAACATAAAGATATAAAACTGTATTTTTTTGTGAAGAATCAACAACAAGTGGGACACAATCATGAAGTGGAACGACATTTATTGGATATTTCAAACTTTTTTAACAAATCAAAAACTGAAAAATTGGGCGTGCAAAATTATTCAGCCCCCTTAAGTTAATACTTTGTAGCGCCACCTTTTGCTGCCATTACAGCTGTAAGTCGCTTGGGGTATGTCTCTATCAGTTTTGCACATCGAGAGACTAAATTTTTTTCCCATTCCTCCTTGCAAAACAGCTCGAGCTCAGTGAGGTTGGATGGAGAGCATTTGTGAACAGCAGTTTTCAGTTCTTTCCACAGATTCTCGATTGGATTCGATTGGACTTTGACTTGGCCATTCTAACACCTGGATATGTTTATTTTTGAACCATTCCATTGTAGATTTTGCTTTATGTTTTGGATCATTGTCTTGTTGGAAGACAAATCTCTGTCCCAGTCTCAGGTCTTTTGCAGACTCCATCAGGTTTTCTTCCAGAATGGTCCTGTATTTGGCTCCATCCATCTTCCCATCAATTTTAACCATCTTCCCTGTCCCTGCTGAAGAAAAGCAGGCCCAAACCATGATGCTGCCACCACCATGTTTGACAGTGGGGATGGTGTGTTCAGGGTGATGAGCTGTGTTGCTTTTACGCCAAACATAACGTTTTGCATTGTTGCCAAAAAGTTCAATTTTGGTTTCATCTGACCAGAGCACCTTCTTCCACATGTTTGGTGTGTCTCCCAGGTGGCTTGTGGCAAACTTTAAAAACACTTTTTATGGATATCTTTAAGAAATGGCTTTCTTCTTGCCACTCTTCCATAAAGGCCAGATTTGTGCAATAAACGACTGATTGTTGTCCTATGGACAGAGTCTCCCACCTCAGCTGTAGATCTCTGCAGTTCATCCAGAGTGATCATGGGCCTCTTGGCTGCATCTCTGATCAGTCTTCTCCTTGTATGAGCTGAAAGTTTAGAGGGACGGCCAGGTCTTGGTAGATTTGCAGTGGTCTGATACTCTTTCCATTTCAATATTATCGCTTGCACAGTGCTCCTTGGGATGTTTAAAGCTTGGGAAATCTTTTTGTATCCAAATCTGGCTTTAAACTTCTTCACAACAGTATCTCGGACCTGCCTGGTGTGTTCCTTGTTCTTCATGATGCTCTCTGCACTTTTAACGGACCTCTGAGACTATCACAGTGCAGGTGCATTTATACGGAGACTTGATTACACACAGGTGGATTGTATTTATCATCATTAGTCATTTAGGTCAACATTGGATCATTCAGAGATCCTCACTGAACTTCTGGAGAGAGTTTGCTGCACTGAAAGTAAAGGGGCTGAATAATTTTGCACGCCGAATTTTTCAGTTTTTGATTTGTTAAAAAAGTTTGAAATATCCAATAAATGTCGTTCCACTTCATGATTGTGTCCCACTTGTTGTTGATTCTTCACAAAAAAATACAGTTTTATATCTTTATGTTTGAAGCCGGAAATGTGGCAAAAGGTCGCAAAGTTCAAGGGGGCCGAATACTTTCGCAAGGCACTGTATATATATATACACTGCTCAAAAAATAAAGGGAACACTTAAATAACACAATGTAACTCCAAGTCAGTCACACTTCTGTGAAATCAAACTGTCCACTTAGGAAGCAACACTGATTGACAATAAATTTCCC
Organism: Oncorhynchus tshawytscha; assembly: GCF_018296145.1. NCBI lineage: Eukaryota > Metazoa > Chordata > Actinopteri > Salmoniformes > Salmonidae > Oncorhynchus > Oncorhynchus tshawytscha. The sequence goes on from NC_056441.1 coordinate 70,368,194, forward strand.
ATGCTGTTGTGTAAATGGAATAGACAACGGGTGGAAATTACAGGCAATTAGCAAGACACCCCCAATAAAGGAGTGGTTCTGCAGGTGTTAACCACAGACCACTTCCCAGTTCCTATGCTTCCTGGCTGATGTTTTGGTCACTTTTGAATGCTTGCGGTGCTTTCACTCTAGTGGTAGCATGAGACGGAGTCTACAACCCACACAAGTGGCTCAGGTAGTGCAGCTCATCCAGGATGGGACATCAATGCGAGCTGTGGCAAGAAGGTTTGCTGTGTCTGTCAGCGTAGTGTCCAGAGCATGGAGGCGCTACCAGGAGACAGGCCAGTACATCAGGAGACATGGAGGAGGCCGTAGGATGGCAACAACCCAGCAGCAGGACCGCTACCTCCGCCTTTGTGCAAGGAGGATCACTGCCAGAGCCCTGCAAAATGACCTCCAGCAGGCCACAAATGTGCATGTGTCTGCTCAAACGGTCAGAAACAGACTCCATGAGGGTGGTATGAGGGCCCGACGTCCACAGGTGGGGGTTGTGCTTACAGCCCAATACCGTGCAGGACGTTTTTTATTTGCCAGAGAACACCAAGATTGGCAAATTCGCCACTGGCACCCTGTGCTCTTCACAGATGAAAGCAGGTTCACACTGAGCACATGTGACAGACGTGACAGTCTGGAGACGCTGTGGAGAACGTTCTGCTGCCTGCAACATCCTCCAGCATGACCGGTTTGGCGGTGGGTCAGTCATGGTGTGGGGTGGCATTTCTTTGGGGGGCCGCACAGCCCTCCATGTGCTCGCCAGAGGTAGCCTGACTGCCATTAGGTACCGAGATGAGATCCTCAGACCCCCTGTGAGACCATATGCTGGTGCGGTTGGCCCTGGGTTCCTCCTAATGCAAGACAATGCTAGACCTCATGTGGCTGGAGTGTGTCAGCAGTTCCTGCAAGAGGAAGGCATTGATGCTATGGACTGGCCCCGCCCGTTCCCCAGACCTGATTCCAATTGAGCACATCTGGGACATCATGTCTCGCTCCATCCACAGACTGTCCAGGAGTTGGCGGATGCTTTAGTTCAGGTCTGGCAGGAGATCCCTCAGGAGACCATCCGAGACCATCATAATTTTTGTGTGATTTTGTTGTCAGCACATTCAACTATGTGAAGAAAAAAGTAATTAATAAGAATATTTCATTTATTCCGATCTAGGATGTGTTATTTTAGTGTTCCCTTTATTTTTTTGAGCAGTGTATATATATATATATATATACATATATATATATATATATATACATATATATATATACATATACATATATATATATATATATATATATATATATATATATATATATATATACATATATATATATACATATATATATATATATACATATACATATATATATATATATATATATATATATATATATACATATATATATATATATATATACATATATATATATACATATATATATATATATATATATATATATATACATATATATATATATATATATATATATATATATATATATACATATACATATATATATACATATACATATATATATACATATATATACATATATACATATATATATATATATATATATATATATATATATATATATACATATATATATATATACATATATATATATATATATATATATATATATATATATATATATATATACATATATATATATACATATATATATATATACATACATATATATATATATATACATATATATATATATACATATATATATATATACATATATATATATATAATATTTGTGCTATTTTCACTAGGTTACAGAAATATTATTTTCACTATTACGCACTTGCTGGCATTCGCTGGTTTGATGAATAAACACGGTCCCTCACTGGCCAATCAGAACGTGCTCCTTGGCGAAATATCAAGTTGTGTATTTACGGTCTTTTATGTATTGCCTTGGAATCATCTCCAATTCCAATGTTAGTCTGTTATAGTTTGTTAAATGGCTTACAGAAACAAAATGTAGAACCAAATACATTAACTTGAACCCATTTGCAGTCCACGTTGTTCTAAGTAATTGCGTGGCTTCAATAGCATTCACACTGATATAGGCTCAGCCTATACTTCATTATTGACAAGGCCTCAAAAGAGAACGAATAATTCAATTCAAATTCTAAACTAAACTTGTTTCAAATAGGTTTTCTCACACTTACAGGCACCATAATTTCTAGGGTTTTACGCACACCCAACCTTTTCACAGTAGCTGGACAAAGATCCAATATAAAAAGGGAGATTGTCCACTCACCGTTATACTGCTCCCAAATAGGCCTGTGTTTTATTGACATAAATTGGAACCATTTTACAGATCATTCACACATCTCCCGATGTTACTATCAAGGCGAGACCCAAATGCAGACACAGGAGGCAGATGGTTAGAGTCTTACAATGTTTATTATTCCAAAGGGGTAGGCAAGAGAATTGTCGTGGACAGGCTAAAAGGTCAAAACCAGATCAGAGTCCAGGAGGTACAGAGTGGCAGACAGGTTCATGGTCAAGGCAGGCGGGTACAAAGTCCAGAAACAGGCAAGGGTCAAAACCGGGAGGACTAGAAAAGGGAGAATTCAAAATGCAGGAGAACGGAAAAACCGCTGGTTGACAAGACGAACTGGCACAGAGAGACAGGAAACAGGGATAAATACACTGGGGAAATAAGCGACACCTGGAGGGGGTGGAGACAATCACAAGGACAGGTGAAACAGATCAGGGTGTGACAGTTACATTGCATGCACGGTGAGGTGAACCATTCTAATACAAGTTGTTGGAATAAAATTCAATGAAAAACAAGCACGTTTAAAAAATTTTTTTTTTTAAATGACATTGAAAATAAATGTAAAATGTAAGGATGTCATAAAAAGACTGGCATGGCTGTTGAAACAGCCTTCGTTATAGTAGGCCTAATGGAGGGCTTGAGTTTTCAACATATGAAATGGGGAAAAAGCAATTGTTAAAGGTTACAGATAACTTCTGAATATGATGTTCACCGGTATTCACCTGAGGTTCTCATCTCTCGTTTCATGATGGGCATGAAAAGTAGCCTACATCATGCAAGGGGTTTTATGCACGTCCAAAATGGGACCTTCATGGCTAAAACAATGTGGGCCTGCCTACAATGCATAGATACAAAGGGAATGTCAGCTCCCTGTTTTACTCATCTCAAACGTTATATTTTAATAAAGGTTTTGGCGATTAAGATTTATTTCCAAACAGTCTCAGGAGCCAAAAATGTTATGGACAGTCTTGACATGCATTTGACAAGGGGGGAAAGGCCTTAATTGAGAGGAGGGGAGGCTATGCTAGATTTTAACCAAATAAAACGAAATGGGAGAAAACGTTTTGTTTTTTTATGTTTCTAAATATGAAGTACGCAGGCACCAAAAGCACATTAGGCTACTCTTGGTCCATGCGCATATGGGCAGTGTGCTGGATAGGCTGCGTTTCCACTGCCAAAATTCATGCCGAAACCAACTGCGTTACCACGAAAACCAGCTTTTGGTTGGTCTTAAATGTCCCTACCAGCCCTGCCTGAAATTAGCACTTTGGATCATGTTCTGATATAAGACTGGTAAATTGCCGAACATGGCGTTCGAGCTTGATAATGCTCGTAAGCCAATTTCTACATGACAAAATTGCAAACTAACATGCGTTTGACACTAGCGACAAAAATAGAGCCCTTAGAGTGTATTGATGTTCCTACAAAACCCTCTGTTCGTGTTGGTAAACTCAAAAGTACCGTTTCTATCCACCAAGAGACTCCCACTCCCCCGCATGTTCTATATCTGACTATATCTGTGTAACTCAGGTGAGAAGCTTCCTGAGGTTCCCTCCCTCCAGGCCAGGAGAGTGTATGAGCCTGTCATCATTCAGAAGCATCTGTCACTGTGGGAGAGCCTGCAGTTTACTGAGAAGGTGAGCAGCTAGGGCCCAAGTAGCACACTGTCTGCTGTAACCTGGCCTGGACTGCTTGGTTGTGATGCACAGGACTTGGTTGAATAAAATATCACAAGAATTGGTTGTATATCTATCACTAGAATTGATTGTATACAGTATCACTAGAATTAGATATACACTGTATGAGACCTCCTTACATGCTCTCTTCATTGTATATTTTCTAGGCAAATGTAGCAGCGTGTCTGGTACTTGCGTAAACCATTAATTATTCACAAGCCATTGCTGTAATGTGCTCCCTTATGAGACGACAATTACTTTCCCACCGTCTAAATCCAGACACTTGTAGAAAGAATGTATTTCATAATTATGGTAATTGGCTTTCTAAAAATGGACCTTGACCTCTATATTATACAGTGCTTTGGAAAGTATTCAGACCCCTTGACTTTTTCCACATTTTCTTTAATGTTACAGCCGTATTCTAAAAGGTATTAAATTGCTTTCCCCCCCTCATCAATCTACACACAATACCCCATAATGACAAAGCAAAAATAGTTTTTTTGAAATGTTTGCTAATTTATATTAAAAAAAAAATTTTTTAATGAAATATCACATTTATATAAGTATTCATACCCTTTACTCAGTACATTGTTGAAGCACCTTTGGTAGCTGTTACAGTATTGAGTCTTATTGGGTATGTCTCTGCAAGCTTGGCACACCTGTATTTGGGGAGTTTCTCTAATTCTTCTCTGCGGATCCTCTCAAGCTCTGTCAGGTTGGATCGGGAGAAATGCTGTACAGCTATTTTCAGGTCTCCCCCAGTCTGAGTGCCTGAGTGCTCTGGAACAGGTTTTCATCAAGGATCTCTCTGTACTTTGCTACGTTCATCTTTCCCTCAATCCTGACTAGTCTCCCAGTTCCTGACACTAAAAAACATCCCCACAGCATGATGTTGCCACCACCATGCTTCACCGTAAGGATTGGTGCCAGGTTTTCTGCAGACGTGACGCTTGGAGTTCAGGCCAAAGAGTTCAATCTTGGTTAAATCAGAGCAGAGAATCTTGTTTCTCTGGTCTGAGAGTGTTCAGCTGCCTTTTGGCAAACTCCAAGCGGGCTGTCATGTGCCTTTTACTGAGCAGTGGCTTCCGTCTAGCCACTCTACCATAAAGGCCTGATTGGTGAAGTGCTGCAGAGATGGTTTTCCTTCTGGAAGGCTTTCCCATCTCCACAGAGGAACTCTAGAGCTCTGTCAGAGTGACCATCGGGTCTTGGTCACCTCCCTGACCAAGGCCCTTCTCCCCCGATTGCTGGGTTTGGCTGGGCGGCCAGCTCTAGGAAGAGTCTTGGTGGTTCCAAACTTATCACATTAAGAATGATGGAGGCCACTGTGTTTTTGGGGACCTTCAATGCTGCAGAATTTTTTTGGTACCCTTCCCCAGATCTGTGCCTCGACACAATCCTGTCTCCGAGCTATACGGACAATTCCTTCAACCCCCTGGCTTTGTTTTTGCACTGACATGCACTGTTAACTGCAGAACCTTATATAGACAGGTGTGTGCCTTTCCAAGTCATGTCCAATCAATTGAATTTACCACAGGTGGACTCCAATCAAGTTGTAGAAACAGCTCAAGGATGATCAATGGAAACAGGATGCACCTGAGCTCAATTTCGAGTCTCATAGCAAAGGGTCTGAATACTGATGTAAATAAGGTATTTAAGTTTTTTATTTGTAATACATTTGCAAAAATGTTTTTAAAAAACGGTTTGCTTTGTCGTTACTGGGTATTATGTTAAGATTGTTGAGGACAAAAAACATATTGAATCCATTTTAGAATAAGGCTGTAACGTAACAAAATGTGGAAAAGTCAAGAGGTCTGAATAGTTTCCGAAAACACTGTATATACACTGCCACTGTATTCATTCCCCTTGACTTATTGTTGTGTTAGCCTGAATTCACATGGATTAAATAGATTTTTTTCCCCTCACCCATCTACACACTTCTTTTTTAATACATTTTTCCACATTTAATGACAATTCTATACAGGAATATCACATTTTCATAAGTATTCACACCCCTGAGTCAATACTTTGTGGAAGCCCCTTGGCGGTGTTAACAGCTTGAGTTGTCTTACTTATGTCTTTATCAGCTTTGCACATCTGGATTTGGGGATTTTCTCCCATTCTTCCTTCCAGATTTTTTCAAGCTCTGTTAAGTTAGATGGAGAGCGCGATGGATAACAATCTACAAGTCTTTCCACAGATTCAAGTCTGCGCTTTGCCTGGGCCACTCAAGGACTTTCACATTCTTGTTCCGAAGCCATTCCAGCATTGCTTTGGCTATGTGCTTGGGGTCATTGTCCTGTTGCAATGTAAATCTTCGCCCCCTAGTCTAAGGTTGTTTACAGTCTGAAGCAGGTTCTCATCAAGGATGTGCCTGTGTTTGGCTCCATTCATTGTTCCCTCTATCCTTACCAGTCTCCCAGTCCCTGCTGCTGAAAAACATCCCCATAGAATGATGCTGCCACCACCATGCTTCACAGTAGGGATGGTGTTAGATAGTTGATGAGCAATGCCTGGTTTTCTCCAGACATAGTGTTTGCATTCAGGCCAAAGAGTAACATGTTTGTCTCATCAGACCACAAAATCTTTTGCCTTATGCTCTGAGTCTTTCACATGCCTTTTTGCAAACTTCAGGCATGCCCTCATGTGCCCTTTTCTCATTTGTAGCTTCCGTCTGGCCACTCTACCATAAAGCCAATATTGGTGATATGCTGTAGAGACTGTTTCCTTCTGGCAAGTTCTCCCATTTCAGCCAAGGAACTCTGTAGTTCTGTCAGAGTTGTCATTGGGTTCTTGGTCAACTCCCTGACCAAAGGTCCTTCTTGCTCAGTTGCTCAGTTTGGTTTTTGGGTAGTTCCATAGTTTTTCAATTTCCCAATGATGGAGACCACTGTGCTCTTGTAAACTGTGCTCTTCAACACTCTAGAAATTGTTTTATACCCTTCCCCATAATACTGTATGCCCAACAACAATTCTATCTCGGAGATCTACAGACAGTTCCTTTGACTTTACGATATAGTTCCTGCTATGACATGCGCTGTCAACTGTGGGACCTTATATAGACAGGTGTGTTTCTTTCTCAATCATGTCCAAACAATTGAATGGGCCGCAGGTGGACACCAATCAAGTTGTAGTGACATCTCAAGGATGATCAAAGGAAATTCGATGCACCTGAGCTCAATTTGGAGTGTCATAGCAAAGGGGCGTGAATATTTACACTACTGTTCAAAAGACTTGGGTCACATAGAAATGTCCTTGTTTTTGAAAGAAAAGCTCATTTCTTGTCCATTAAAATAACCTAGTATTGATCAGAAATACAGTGTAGACATTGTTCATGTTGTAAATGACTATTGTGGCTGGAAACGGCTGATTTTTAATTAAATATCTATTTAGGTGTACAGAGGCCCATTATCAGCAACCATCACTCCTGTGTTCCAATGGCACGTTGTGTTAGCTAATCCAAGTTTATCACTTTAAAAGGCTAATTTATCATTGTAAAACCCTTTTGCAATTATGTTAGCACAGCTGAAGACTGTTGTGCTGATTAAAGAAGCAATACAACTGGCCCTTCATTAGAGAAGTTGAGTATCTGGATCATCAGTATTTGTGGGTTCGATTACGGGCTCAAAATGGCCAGAAACAAATAACTTTCTTCTGAAACACATCAGTCTATTCTTGTTCTGAGAAATGAAGGCTATTCCATGTGAGATATTGCCAAGAAACTGAAGCTCTCGTACAACACTGTGTACTACTCCTTTCACAGAACAGCACAAACTGGCCCTAACCAGAATAGAAAGAGGACTGGGAGGCCCCGGTGCACAACTGAGCAAGAGGACAAGTACATTAGAGTGTCTAGTTTGAGAAACAGACGCCTGAAAAGTCCTCAACTGGCAGCTTCATTAAATAGCACCCGCAAAACACCAGTCTCTACGTCAACAGTGAAGAGGCGACTCGGGATGCTGGTCTTCTAGGCAGAGTTGCAAAGAAAAAGCCATATCTCAGACTGGCCAATAAAAAGAAAAGATTAAGATGGGAAAAAGAACACAGACACTGGACAGAGGAACTCTGCCTAGAAGGCCAGCATCCCGGAGTCGCCTCTTCACTGTTGACGTTGAAACTGGTGTTTTGCGGGTGCTATTTAATGAAGCTTCCAGTTGAGGTCTTTTCAGGCGTCTGTTTCTCAAACTAGACACTCTAATGTACTTGTCCTCTTGCTCAGTTGTGCACCGGGGCCTCCCAGTCCTCTTTCTATTCTGGTTAGAGCCAGTTTGCGCTGTTCTGTGAAGGGAGTAGTACACAGCGTTGTATGAGATTTTCAGTTTCTTAGCAATTTCTCTCATAGAATAGCCTTCATTTCTCAGAATAAGAATAGACCGACGAGTTTCAGAAGAAAGTGCTTTGTTTCTGGACATTTTGAGCCTGTAACCGAACCCACAAATGCTGATGCTCCAGATACTCAACTAGTCTGAAGAAGGCCAGTTTTATTGCTTCTATAATCAGAACAACAGTTTTCAGCTGTGCTAACATAATTCGAAAAGGGTTTTCTAATGATCAATTAGCCTTTTAAAATGATAAACTTGGATTAGCAAACACAATGTGCCATTGGATCACAGGAGTGATAGTTGCTGCTAATGGGCCTCTGTACACCTATGTAGATATTCCATTAACAATCTGCCGTTTCCAGCTACAATAGTCATTTATAACATTAACAATGTCTACACTCTATTTCTGATCAATTTGATGTTATTTTAATGGCCAAAAATATGCTTTTCTTTCAAAAACAAGGACATTTCTAAGTGACGCCAAACTTTTGAATGGTAGTGTATGTAAATTAGATATTTCTGTATTTCATTTTCAATACATTTTCAAACTTTTCAAAAAACATGTTTTCACTTTTTCATTATGAGGTATTGTGTGTAGATGGGTGAGAAAAAATCTATTTAATCCATTTTGAATATAGGCTGTAAGACAACAAAATGTGGAATAAATCAAGGGGTATGAATAATTTCTAATGTCACTGTATCATATAATATATAATCATGTCAGATTAGATAGGATATTGTTCTTGTTTTGTCCTGGTGTAGCCCTTGAAGTCAGAGAAACCAGTCAACATGGAGAACCTTCCTGTCAACAATAACAATGGTCAGTCCAACGGCTACACTCTGTATGAGACCATAATCCACAGCGGAGGCCTTCTGAACTCCATGAACAATGTTAGAGACAGAGCCCTGGTAAGTACAGACAGACACAGCTACATGGCATTATATCATAATTATTTCATGATATTAGCAAACGTCAAGTACCCTATGTCAGTAGATTATTTGTACTAATAAACTTCTCTTGTCTTCTAGGTATTTGTGGACAAACTCTTTGTTGGAGTACTGGACTATAAGATGCTGGAGTGTGCTCTGCCTGATGGAAAGGTATAGTGATAGTGTGTGTTTTGGGAAACAGGTAGCCTAGTGGAGAGAGTGTTGTGCCAGTAACCAAAAGGTCGCTGGTTTGGATATCCGAGTTGACAAGGTGAAAAATCTCTCGATGTGCCCTTGAGCAAGGCACTTAACCCTAATTTGCTCAAGGGGCATGGTACTACTATGGCTGACTGTAAAACAACACATTTCGCTGCAGCTATCCGGTGTATGTGACAATAACACATATTTTTAAAAAGTTGTATTCAGGCTATAGGTGTGCTGCTGAGCTGCTTTCAAAACTGGCTAGTTAATATTCAACACCATGTTAGAGGTGAAAGCTTCTGGTGATGCTGATAAATGCGTTTGTCACTAAGGTGCTAGGATTATTCCAACAGAATGTTTTCAGACAAATGTTGTTCTAACAAAGAGGAATCACAATCACTAACTTTGCACCTGCCTGTTATTGGAAAACAAGTCAACGCTGCTTTTCTATCACACAGCAGCAGATTGGACTTATCTGCAGTCCAACTGAAAGCAACATGTTTCCTCTATTGTCTTTATTTAGTCCGCTTTGCATTGTAAACTGTAGATAACACCTCCAATTGTTTCCACATCTTTTATGTACTTTTCATTGAAGGGGGAGAGAACATTGAGTTTACTCGTGGAGAACTCTGGGAGACTGAACTATGGTAAACTCCTAGATGAACAGCGTAAAGGTAATAAAATAGTTTAACCTACTGTATCTGGGTCAGTGATAGCCTTGTGGTTGTATAACTAGACACATCTATTAGTAAATCCTTTCAGAATAGGTGCTCAAAAGCAGCTAATTAACCACTGAATGTAGAAAATCAAAGACTGCCTTATTTCAGCCTTGGCTTATTTTTCAGGTCTTGTCGGAGACATTGAGTTGAACAATACCCCGCTACGAGACTTTATCATTCATAGTCTAGATATGAAGCCTGGCTTTGTAAATAGGTTTGTACTGATCATGTACATCTTTCAATTTCCGTCTTCATGTTTATTTGTTCTGTTCTGAGTCTCTGTCATTGCTCGTGCCTAGCTCTGATTCTGTTGAGTTGATTATCTTCTTAGTTCTCACTGAGCGTAGAATTACAATGCCAGATTGCAGAAATAACAGCTTTTTCATGTGGTTTCCCAGTACCATGTTAAAACCACATTATAATCAACTGGGAAATTTAGCGCCGTCTTGAAAATGCTTGCCCACTGAGAACAACACTACATCAAAAGATCAGAAGTGGAATAAAACCATTTACATATCCATGACTGAAGCCATGCCATTGTACACTCTCACAAATGATTTTGTTACATGAATAAATATGACGAGAAATTGTATTAGTCAGTAATTTCCTGTGTTATAGTAGGGTGATCTCGTCCCATGTTTCAGACTGAGTGCATCAGGCCAGTGGAACTCTGTTTTCCAGAAGCCTTCCTTCCCAGGGTTTTTCCACGGCAAGCTATATGTGGGTGGCCATCCCAGAGACACCTTCATCAGACTGCCTGTGAGTAAAAGCAGCCCAAAAGGCTCTATGGTTATGGAAGACAGCATCACCTGTCCATACTGTTTATTGATGCATAGGGTAGTAGCCCTATCTCTGGTTTATTCATAGCTAGTGTATTAGGCCTCACACATCAGATCAACAAAGTGGTGAAAGAAGATCCCAGAGAAACTCTAAACTCTGATTTTCAAGTCACTGATTACAGTGTTTTTTTATTCTCAGGGTTGGAGTAAAGGAGTGGTCTTTATCAATGGGCAGAATCTTGGACGCCACTGGTCCATGGGGCCCCAGCAAACCCTCTACCTCCCCGCCCCCTGGCTTAACCGAGGAAACAATCAGGTACTGATGCCATAACTGTTACTGAAAAATCTCCTTCACCCTCCACAGGAGTTCACTCAGATGCCTCTGTTAGGAACATCACAGGTCAACAATTCTGATATACAGCTATAGCAGCTGGGCCACCCAGTGGGTTTGATGATATTGGACTTGTCAGTGCTTTGCAGGAATAGTCCTCAGACGACTTCCCTTTCCTCTTTCCTCTGTCTCCACACCTCGGCACCCTACTGCTGTGTTGACCTCTGCTGTGTTTCAGAGCCTTTTGTTTTTGTTGCTCTCAGGTTGTTGTCTTTGAGGAGCAGGAAACTGATGGTAAAATCCAATTTGCCAGCGAGCCTGACCTTGGAATGACTGTTGACGTACAGTGAGGATGGCCTGGTAGAATGGAGGTATGGTTAGGAGTTCCATCCTCTCACATTTCCACACTCTGCCTGCCATCAGGGACCTAGCTGGATAGCTACTCAGAATCGATGCACACCACTGCACATGGCATTTATTTCCTGTTGGGAAGCCCCAGCCTCTGAATGATCCAGACTAATTAAGCATCCTACTAGATCTTGCAAACGTAACTGTGCCTTCATTATATTCGATGGGCCACGGCAATATCTGGATTGCAATGTACTGCAATATCTGGATTGTACTTGTTGTTTGTGTATTACCCTTTCATACTGTATGTCTATTGTGAGAATTTTGTCAGAGGATACTCATTTGGAGATTTCAGGTATTTTAATGTATAGGTGTTTGTCTGGATTCAAGGACACATATTTTCACTATGTCATTGTATTTTATTTAATTGGACAGCAAATACATAGATTGTGCTTTTGAGATGAATCAGTGACATGTGATGGTGAATTAAACTGAACGATCAGTGCAGTGGAGACTCTCAAATACAAAGACATTCGCCAAGTACTTCACTTTTCAGTTGTTTATTTGTCTTGATAAATGTCATATGGTATCTCTGAGAAGGAGTCATGAGGAGAAATTAACAACCTTTAGAGTTACATGCAGAAGAAGTGATTCACACAAGGATGGAAGATGACTGTGGATCAAAGTAGGTAAAGGAAGGGGGAGTGTGATTTGCCCTAAGAAAGCATTTAGAGCCTAGTACAGTATGAGCCATCACCTTTGTTACATTATGTGTGTACCACTACGAAGCTAAACACTGGATGAGGCTGTTCCATTACATTAAAGCCGTTTCTGACTGTCAGAACAGTATCGCTCGTTGATCCAACTGTGAGAGTGTGAGAAAGCCAGGGATGTAAGGAGAAGTTTGAGTTTTGTACCGTCAGAGTACTACACTTAACTTATGATTCTATAAGTGATTACAACAGTGTAGGAGCAAGCTCCATTAAATGTCCAAGAGATTAAATTGCACTTCCATTATGTATAACTCTTAGTGTTGTCTGGGTTCATCTCTGCAGACAGGCCCTAACATTTTTCCTAAATTCACATGAATGAACACAATCAATTCTAAGAAAGGTCATTAAAAATGAAGGCTATTGATAGCGATTGAAGTCAGAGCAATACAGAATTGATGGAAAACAATGAAATGTTGTGTCTCAGTTTGTTGGTGTTGCCCGCAAACCTAAATGTGACCTCAGAAGAGCTTGTCTGTGTGGTTTCTGAACCTCAGTGGCTGAGAGGCACAGATGAGAAAAGAAGGGGGTGGGGGCAAACATGGACCAAGAAATGTTCAATTATAATTCAATTTGACAAGAGGACATTCATACTTCAAATAAATACATAAATAAATATATTTCTATTGATTTTTGCATAAATATACAGACTTTACTTTACATTTTGGAGAATGGAAACAGATCAGAAGACATCGATTCTTGCCTAATGAAGTTAATGGAAACTGCTGTGCAATCCAAAACCTAAAGATGAGGTCAACATGAACATTAACAGATGTTGTTTGATCGCAAAACATTTGGTTTGAATTCCTCAATTAAATAATACTATTTAAAAGAAATGATCAGAAATGACATGCTGGTGTATCCATTTGAATACCAGTACCTGATGAGAGAGCATATTTTGGGGGGAGCCGTATCCGATGGGGGAACAGTACCTGATGGGAAAACCGTATCTGATCTAATACTGCTTTGGATAATTGAATAGGCCATAACTATCCTGGACATTAATCTCCCTTTTTCATAGTTTGCCATTAGTGTTCACCTACATTTGAGGTATTACTGAAGGATACATTAAGAAATTGAAGCGGGCATGAAACCTTAATACTGCAAAGGTATAGCTGAGCATGACACCAATTCACTTGTGCTTGTCATTACGTTTTGCCTGTTATATCCAAGAATTGTCACAAAGCGTGTTGCAAAAACTAACTTCAACCCGTACATGGTACAGTTTTGTCAGGGCAAGAAACTAGGACTGAGCATGCATGCATAGGATGGTGTTGCAGACTGGGGTTCTAGCATGGGGTATCTTACTAGTAGTTGTCCAAAGCAGAGGATCTTCTTCTAGTTTTCATGGTATATTTGATTTGCCTTCTTACTCGCTTACAGTTCATAGACCCATGGTTGTTTCTTGGAAACATTTTAGCATGATTGTCTGTCTACCGCTGATGAAACTGAAGTATACAGTAACATTTCTACACTGCAGTGGGCTTATAGATTATTCGCTGTGATACGAGCGCAAATATCTAACTTATGTAGGCAATACACACTGTGAACGTAGGTGCTTTTGCACATTTGACTGTATATCTCGACTGTTAGTGCCTTTAGCTTAGATAACTTCAATTGCTTTCTGTTGTCCTACTCTACTAGTTAGCTACTGTGGTTATATAAACCAGCATACTATATGGCCATCGGCCAAACTGCTCATCATTGGGTAATGATAATACTGTAACATATGCACAAAGTTGGGTTAAACCTAACGTGGTGATGTGCTGTTATACTGTTCATGGCATGTGATTGAAAAACAGGAGTGAACATGTGCTATGCCAGTTGTCATACATTGAGGTGTTCTTGGTAATGCCTAAGTCAATTCTTTGTTTTTATTTTACATCTATATAAATTCAGTTGTTACATTTTATCTGAGAGGACCTTACTATGAGTCCTCTAATTGTTCCTGTGTTAAATTAGTATGTACACGTGTTTCCACTTAGGAACACAGTCACTAGTGCTTTTAAGTGCTAAGTTAAGTTTTTAGGAATTTGACCTGTAATATTGTGTGCCTCCCAAGAGTTAGGAGCCCATCTTGATGTCAGTTATTTCAAGTGAATAGCTTCAGTACACACTGAATTACATGTCTGAGAATGACACTGAAAATGGATGGTTCCCCAGCTTTAGCTTTCAAAATGGAGGCAAGCGTCAGTCAGTAGTTTTGAACTAGCAAGAAAATGCATGTAAACACAAAAAACTAGCAAATTAAATAAAAGCAGACATAGTTTTAGTTATACAAAAAGGACATTCCTTCCCTTTTTGAACTTTTAGTGTTTGCTGAAAGTAGAATTGATCTTCTGAGAGATGACTTGTTCGGATTCTCCATGATTGTTCTGTCTGAAGATGTGGAGGCCATTGCAGTACATGTCTATTAAAGGTCTCTTACAGACCCTACTAAGATCTCAGGATCTCATCCCCTGCCCTGAAGATCCATGTCTATAGAGGGAAAGACAATGGATATCTCATTAGGCTGTTCAGGCCAGTAAACGCTTCATCTCATTGGCTGCCTAACTCCCTCCCTCCTGCAATGTTTGTGTTGTGCTGTCTCGTGTTAGGACACTACAGATGCAGTATGGTGTCATGCAGGTTCAGAGAGCATCGATCTCCCGTTGATCCTTAATCGCTCAGCTCTCACCGTCTGCTTCATGTTGGTGCTGCTGGCAACATTTAACCTGATAAATATTGCCATCTTGTACTAATCTGTGCTTTAATATGATGCATTTGTAATCCCAATATTAAAAGTGTTTAGTTTCAGTCAAGGGGATTAGGATTTGGCCCCCGAGGCAGTCTTTCCTGAAATGATTAAGACATGAACACGGTTTGCACTGGGAGATGGCCTCTTTTTCTTCTCAGGGTCCATATTAGGCAACCACCTGGAACAGAGAGCAGGGACTCACTGAGAAATTACACACATTCATAATGAAGTCAATTTGCAGTACAGATCAATATAGTTGTAATAACTCTTTTAGCCCAAAAATGTGGGTGTCTGTAAAAGCAATGGATAATTTAAACAATATCCCGAAATGTGCTTATCGTTGGTATACCATTTCCCTGTTCACCAAAGGTCATACAAATATTTGTATATAAATTAGTAAAATAAGTCTGAGATGTGAATAATTGAATAATTTATCTCTTTACCATCGCCCGAGGAGACAACGTCAAATCTCCACATTGGGGTCTGTAAATCCTTTCTTTCCCTCATTTACAAGGACAGGTTTTTCTGTCCTAGTGTGCCAAACGAGAATCTGTAGAGAAGTATCAGAGAGAAGAATCAGCATCAGGCAGCACTCTCAGGATCGAACACACACCCATCCACTCCTCCTCTCTCCTTTCCTCTCTGCATGGGCGGTGGTGATGTTCTTCTGAGCATCTACTCCTAGATATAGCAACAAGAGCAGTACAGAAGGTACAATAGGAAACCTATCTATAAGAATGTACTCCTGTGTGTCAGCTCGACCTTGCTCAACATTTTATGATAGTGAATAGAGAGTGCTCCTGTAGTGGAAAAATAAAAACTTGCTCTTCTTTTTTGCTCTTTGTAAGTGATGCAACTCGGTTATTTTGGGTGCGTCACGTACCGGTAACTATAGCCCCAATCAAGCCTTTGGAGTGGGATGACTTGGCTCTGGAGACCGGACTCACATCCAGGAGAGTGATGGTGGAAATGAATCGACGTATAGAGCTCATTTTCTTCCCCTCAGTCTCTGAGCAGCCCTACCTTTCATCTCCTCCACCTCAGTAATGAATTATGCATGGGGTGTGTTTGAGCTGCCTCCACCAGGAGCCAACTCCCACTTTACCCAGGTGTAGATGAGGTTAATAGTCACACTTGCGTCTGAAGAGGTAGATTATAAGGAGGAGAGTTGCCGGAGCACGACTCATCCCTCGCCCTGTGCTCATCTGGGCTGAATGCATGCTAGGATGCCCCCCCTTTTCATCTACTCCCCTCCAGGAGTCCTGAATATAATCAGGCTGAATATCCCATTATGTGAGTGTGAGTGGTGGTGGGCTAAGGCCCCTGGGTGACTCCTCTCTGCCCAGGGAGAGGCTTAGCAGCTGGGGCTCGGGCCAGGGCCAGGCAGGGAACAGCGAGGCCGGAGATGAAAGGTGCATGAAACACCACACAGTGGCCTGAAGCCGTTTACAATCACACCCACTATGTGAGGGGAGCCTGCCAGTTACCTAATGGATCCACTGACATTTTTAGCACCTGGTTATATATGAAGTTGTTTTGGAGAGAGTGAACTTGCCACTGCCTCTGCACTAAGGTTGGATCCACCAGAGGATCATCAGAGTATGGATTTCACATTTGCCTGACATTATATAAAATACCAACAAGTAATATTATTATATTCTGGTGTAAAATGACAGAGTATAACATGCAAAAATAAAGCATTTATTTTGCTCTATCTACCTTAGTGCAATTAGATGCTTTGGGCTCCAGGTCATTGAGTGTGACCAGCTCCCGGAGAAGGCTGCTCTCCTGGTAGCCTCCCTTCACTCCTCGCAGCTTGAAGTAGGCCTGGGGCTTGAAGAGGATGAGCCGCAGGTTGATGGCGAAGCCCGCCATGTCGATGGCAAAGGGCCGGTGAGGGTCAAATACAGTCTTCCAGCCGTACACCTTGCCTGCTGCGTTGACCTTGGGAGACTCGTAGCGCAGACCACCAACAAAGGCCACAGGCCATACAGACACCTTCCTTGTTGACCTCATCTGGATAGAGAAGAAGAGAGGACAGAGAGAGTTAAGCATCTTTGCACTGTTTGTATTTTTAATGAACAGGATCAGTGTATCAGTGTCTATATGAGATGTGCCAACAAGGCAATATACATTAATTACAGGAGACAATAGTTTTAATTCCAAACAATGATACAAATCGAGCCAGATAATCTGAAAGCTATGGTGTGTATGTTACATGTATCACAGAAGCTTTGCAGGGCCACTGTGATGGACCCAGCCTAAGAAGAGTAAACGTGGACAGAGCTAAGTGGGTTTGAGGACCAGGGCCATTATAGAGAGTGGATTGGGAGAAGAAGAGCAGGTTGGTTGAGGAGATGCTTGAAAGGTGCCGAGCCTCTTCCATTCCTCAGAGGCTCAGGTTTGTCCTTTAATCTTCCAGTATCAAACGATCTCCTGGCCACCTGCTCTTTGTCGACTGTATTTCTGTACCACTAGCAGCGAAAGAGAGCCGCCCAAATCATGAAAGGAAGTGTTCTAATGAGGAGGGCTGAACTGTTGAGTAATTTATCCACACTCAATGCAGTAGCAATAATAAAGGTGCTGGTGTTGTAGAAGTGCTTTTTAAATTAGGTGTTTAGCAGGGAGAGGGGATGTATGTGTGTGTGTGCTGGGTGGGACAACACTCTGGAAACGGGGCTCGCTCAGTGTGTGTCCCAGTATTCTAGCCGTATCTGATGATAACCCACCAGCCCAGGGGATCAGAGAGGAGATGTGTGCGTGAGAACAGGATGGAGGAGGCCCGGGTTTATGAGTGCAGTTTGGAAACACATCTGGGCCACCGAGACCAGGACTTTGCCAGGCTAGTCACCCAAATAACACTTTGTATGTGTTACAGGAATTAAATTCCTCTATGTTTTAATACCCAATTAAAATGAAAGACTCAATTCATAAGAATTTGTAAGACTCTTATTTGTATAAAATGGACAGAGATCAGTCTTTAAAATCAACCAGCTGCGTTTATTCTCGAGAGTACTGCCCATGATACATTTTACCACAGGTTATAAACTGAAAATGACGTCAGCGTTTTCTAACTGTTCCGTCTCTTCTTGACACTGGTACAAAGGCTGTATACTTCTCAAGCCTTCCCACATCGTCTATCCTAATTTAGATAATTTATGACCGAGCCAAGGCCAGCCTGTGTAGATAAGCCTTCTAGCCAGTCTGGCTATAAGTTCATTCATTTCTACCAAGGAACAGACAGTCATTGTTCTAATTCTTGATTATATTTACACACATTATATTCAGTACTAGGATTATAAAGAAAATGCATACATATACAGTAATATAATAGTATTCTGATTAGTCAGTCCTGATTGAAAAGTATACATAATTAGTCATTATTGATAAAAATTCCCTTAACAGTATGATAGGGTGTTAGGGATGACATCACCCTCTCCCAAGGGTCATGTGATTTTTGTACATAAGAAAACTGACTTTTACCACAAGTTTAAATCATGCATCTTTCCTACGAGTGAAATAGCTGTTTTCCTCAATGGGTAGGTTCTGGAATGAAACTGGCTCAAGCATCGTCAAGGGGGTTGCCCCTCTCCCTCCATGCTACAATGTGAAAATGAATGTTTCCAATGCTGCCACTGACGGGAATCATTGCTAAAACAGTACCCCGTCTCTCCTCTGTGTAGAGCTGAGCAAGTGAAAATGCCATAAAGTGCTGCCCAATTTTCGTGGACTTGAAGTGTTTGTGCTAAGTGTTCTTAACTCTCTCTCTCTCTCTCTCTCTCTCTCTCTCTCTCTCTCTCTCTCTGTGTGTAAGCTATGTTTCCTTTACTTGGGGAGGCCCACAGAGACAGCCTGCCTATGTTCTTGAAGTCGGAGCACAACAAAGGGAACTAATCCCAAACTCTCCAGGTGTATTAATCCATCTGAAGCGGAGGAGATGGGGATCTGTACTGGTTCACAGAGGCTCTAAAGTGAGTTGTCATCAGTACAGGCTGATACTGCTATCGGGTGATTATACTGCTATAGGTTGATTATCTGTCTTTAATAGATGGAATTGGTGGCTTAGTCCATAGAGAACACAGTAGAAAATGGTTAGTTCAACTCCTAAACTGTGGCCTATTTTCATCAGTACACCACATGATTCCTAAACCAGAAGCAATATCATTATATATACCTTTTATATCCAATACTTATTTTATCATTTAAAGAAGTATTCAATTTAGGTGATATTGTATTCTAAGTGATCTGGTTCACAATGTTGAATGTGGATGCTGAAGGAGAATAGAGAAGGATAGATATGATAAAAATAGAGAAGCAGACACTGCCTGTAAATACTCCTTGTGGCTTTGGGAAGGCAACAAAAGCATTTTTTTATGAAAGCTTAATAATTAATGCACCCCTTTACAGTGATGAAGTTTAACTATGGCAGATGCATATTTCATGAGCTACACTACATGACCAAAAGTATGTGGACACCTGCTCATCGAACATCTCATTCCAAAATCATGGGCTTTATTATGGAGTTGGTCCCCCCTTTACTGATATTACAGCCTCCACTCTTCTGGGAAGGCTATCCAATAGATGTTGGAACACTGCTGTGGGGACTTGCTTCCATTCAGCCACAAGAGCATTAGTGAGGTTGGGCACTGATGTTGGGCGATTAGACCTGGCTCGCAGTCTGCGTTCCAATTCATCCCAAAGGTGTTCGATGGGGTTGAAGTCAGGGCTCTGTGAAAAACAGCCCCAGACCATTATTCCTCCTCTTTAAACTTTACCGTTGGCACTATGCATTGGGGGAGGTAGTGTTCTCCTGACACCCACTAAACCCAGATTTGTCTGTCGTACTGCCCGATGGTGGATCATGATTCATCACTCCAGAGAACGCGTTTCCACTGCTCCAGAGTCCAATGGCGGCGAGCTTTACACCACTCCAGCCGTTGTACTTGGCATCGCACATGGTAATCTTAGGCTTGTGCGCGGCTGCTCGGCCATGGAAACTAATTTCATGAAGCTCCAGACGAACAGTTCTTGTGCCGATGTTGCTTCCAGAGGCAGTTTGGAACTTGGTTGTGAGTGTTGCAACCGAGGACAGACGATTTTTACGCTCTACATGTTTCAGCACTCGGTAGTCCCATTCTGTGAGCTTGTGTGGCCTACCACTACGTGGCTGAGCAGTTGTTGTTGCTAGACTTCACAATAACAGCAATTACAGTTGATCGGGCATCTCTAGCAGGGCAGAAATTTGACGAGCTGACTTGATGGAAAGGTGGCATCCCATGACGGTGCCACGTTGAATGCCACTGAGCTCTTCAGTAAGGGCATTCCACTCCCAATGTTTGTCTATGGAGATTGCATGACGGTGTGCTCACCTGTCAGCAACGGGTGTGGATGAAATAGCCTAATCCACTAATTTGAAGGGGTGTCCACATACTTTTGTGTATCTATAGCGTATTTTACTTTTAACAATTCACAGCAGAGTCTCTACTAGAGGTCGACCGATTAATCGGAATGGCCGATTAATTAGGGCCGATTTCAAGTTTTCATAACAATTGGAAATCGGTATTTTTGGACACCGATTTGCCTATTTTATTTTATTTTTTACACCTTTATTTAATCTTTTTTTAACTAGGCAAGTCAGTTAAGAACACATTCTTATTTTCTCGTTCAGGGGCAGAAAGACAGATTTTCACCTTGTTAGCTCGGGGGATCCAATCTTGCAACCTTACAGTTAACTAGTTCAATGCAATAACGACCTGCCTCTCGCTCGTTGCACTCCACAAGGAGACTGCCTGTTACGCAAATGCAGTAAGCCAAGGTAAGTTGTTAGCTAGCATTAAACTTATCTTATAAAAAACAATCAATCATAATCACTAGTTAACTACACATGGTTGATGATATCACTAGATATTATCTAGCATGTCCTGTGTTGCATATAATCTGACTGAGCATACAAGTATCTAAGTATCTGACTGAGCGGTGGTAGGCAGAAGCAGGCGCGTAAACATTAATTCAAACAGCACTTTCGTGCATTTTGCCAGCAGCTCTTCGTTGTGCGTCAAGCATTGCGCTGTTTATGACTTCAAACCTATCAACTCCCGAGATGAGGCTGGTGTGACCGAAGTGAAATGGCTGGCTAGTTGTCGTTGTGTTGCTGGTTCGAGCCCAGGGAGGAGCGAGGAGAGGGACTGAAGCTATACTGTTACACTGGCAATACTAAAGTGCCTATAAGAACATCCAATAGTCAAAGGTTAATGAAATAGAAGATATAGAGGGAAATAGTCCTTTAATAACTACAACCTTTCTTACAACCTAAAACTTCTTACCTGGGAATATTGAAGACTCATGTTAAAAGGAACCACCAGCTTTCATATGTTCTCATGTTCTGAGCAAGGAACTTAAACGTTAGCTTTCTTACATAGCACATATTGCACTTTTACTTTCTTCTCCAACACTTTGTTTTTGCATTATTTAAACCAAATTGAACATGTTTCATTATCTACTTGAGGCTAAATTAATTTTATTGATGCATTATATTAAGTTAAAATAAGTGTTAATTCAGTATTGTTGTAATTGTCATTATTACAAATACGTTTTTTATTTTTATTTAAATCGGCCGATTAATCGCTATCGGCTTTTTTGGTCCTCCAGTAATCGTTATCGGAGTTGAAAAATCATAATCGGTCGACCTCTAGTCTCTACCCATGTCTCTCGACATGGAATGTTTCCTATGGTTTGGTCTGGACTTATAACGGAGTGTAGAGAAGCACAATTTTGCTTCTGCTCTGGGTGAGAGAAACTGCTTAATATGATGTAATGGAGCAACAACAGAAGGTTAGGTTGGCCATTACAGTTCCTTGCTGTACGTATTTGATTCAGCAGTTGTTTTTGTAACCTGTCGTATTATCATATTACTGACAACTCTGGGCAAGAGTTCATGACATTACACTCTTAGAAAAAAGGGTTCCAAAAGGGTTCTTCAGCTGTCAGCATAAGATAACCCTTTTTGGTTCAACGTAGAACACTTTTTGGTTCCAGGCAGAACTCTTTTGGGTTCCATGGAAAACCCTCAGAACCCTGTTGGGTTACAATCTGGACTCAAAAGGGTTCTTTCTGGAACCAAAATGGATTCTTCAAAGGGTTCTCCTATGGGGACAGCAGAAGAACCCTTTTAGGTTCTGGTTAGCATCTATTTTACATGAGTGTATGAATGATTTAATTTGTACCAGTTTTCATATTTCAAATGTCAGGTCAAGCTGAACAAGCTGGCATCTTTCCATTCAGGTTAATTCAAGTCGAGATCACAACAACATGGCATATCCAACTGCAATCTCTTAGATCGATGTCTACTTTCAACCTCTTCACATGTAGCTGTTATAGCCATCCCCTCCATGACTTACACCTGTTAGCAGGTCGATGAGAATGGTCTGATATTTACTGCTCTGTCAGTTGGATCGGAGTGGTTTCTCACTGACTCTCTATCGGTCAGCCCAGAGGCAGCTAGCTCAAGCTCAGCCCTATAGGTTGTTACTCCCCCCTATAAAGAGTGCTGGTGTTGGGTGTAAGTGATGGAAGGATTATTGGGAGAGGGAGAGCACTCTGCCTGATTTCCAGGGAAAGGTAATAACCGCCCCATCGATATGGATCGCACCATTTACAACCTGCCCCCTTCACACTAACAAGACCTGAGGCTAATGCCTCAGGGCCTAACAGCATCCATTCAAGCCAATCTGTCTTGAGTCAAAATGGATGGCCTGAGGCACTGACTACTAAGTTCAAACTGATCCTCGGACCACTGTTGTTGGCAATGGGAATCAAAATATTTCAGGTAATAACCACAATATATTACTACTGTACTAGGAGTAGGAGTAGCCACCATTAATGTTGAAATAAATAAAATAACAAAAATATGCACATTATGTAAACTCCCCACTACCATTATATTCAGTGACACAAAAGTGAATCTAGTGGACCGTATGTGGCCATGAGATGCCAGTGAGCCTGTACAGGCCTGTACTGACCTCCTCAAACAGCTCCAGGCTATAGGTGTTGTCGTCATCAGCGAAGTAGACAATGCCTGCCTGGCTGCTGTTGGAGTTGAAGGTCTCTCTGAGCCAGCGCAGTGCCAGGTTCCTCTGCATGGTGCCCCGGGGTATCCTGGGATCCCGCGTGTCCGCACGCAGCTTATAGTTCCTGGGAGTCTCCACGTTCAGGTGGGTGTAGTTGAGACCCGTTTCCCGGAGCATGCGTGTAACGAGCGGGGTCCTTCTCTGAGAGTCTTCCACCAGGATCCAGTGCAGGTTGGCCACGTGGAGGAAGGTGTTGGCCAGCCGCGTCAGCTCTGCCTTCTGGACTGGGCGGCTGTAGGTGGGGGTGATTATGTGGATGGTGGGCAACCCATCGGACCATGGCGGTGGCCGCGTGTACACATACTCCGTCCTCACCACCTCCACTATGTCCTTATCAGAGGAGCAGTACTCCTTAGAGTCGCTGGACTGGCCCGCCTCCCTCCGCCCTCTGTCGGCTCCGTCATCTGCAGGGGAACAGGAAGACATGTAAGGCATTAGCACGCCCCGGGAGCGGGGTCGCCCGCTGTATAATCTCAGGTGACACAATGCAAGAGGCAAGTACCTGCGAGTCGGTGTCGATGGACTGCAAGCCTCTCTGGTATGATAAAGATCTCTTTTACTAGGTGGTGACAGGCTGCAAAAAGCGAAAGCAGGCAGCGTGAGGTGAGGGGACATCATGGCTACAGTTTGGTTAGGGCAGCGGCTCCCCTGGCTGCCCCTACTCATTCAGCTGGAACAGCCGTGGCAGGGACAGGGTCTATTCCAGTAGTGGAGCTATGATTATGTGGCCCCCATAGCCCTCTATGATGGATAGAATATCATTATTGGATCATTAACATAGTTAATTTCTCCCCACATTGTTCCATAGCTAATGGCAATCTTTATCGGTGCTCAGTTAGAGCGGAGGATCCTCTTTCAGACATAAAAATTGTATTTCTGCGTCACACAGCAGATTAACACAATCTTCTGATGGCCAGATGTTCTGCGGTGGCTGACAGAAAGCAGTCTGGCAACCCCCTGCTCCTTTTAAGACCAAACAAGGAGAAGGCTCCAGATGATTTGTGGAAACCTGCCTATATTACCTTGATGGCAAATGGAAAGAGACAAAGAACGCTATTGATTTACTGTCACCTTAAAAGCCCAGTGCTGTCAAAAATAAAATTATTCTGCGTTTATATATATATATATATATATATATATATATATATTGCCACACTGAGGTTGGTATAATACTGTGACATTGTGAAAATGATGCTAATGCTGTTTTAGTGTAAGAGCTGTTTGAAAATACCAGAAATGTTGGCCTACCTGGCTACATCACCCGGCAGTATACGTTAATCGACCAATAACAAAGAGTTTCAAACCTCTCTGCCAAAAACGGCTCGCTCCAGGTTACATATCCCTCCCATTAGGTTCATCCAATTAGCCTCCTCACTCAGAACACTCCCAGACAGTTCTAGCAAAATCCTTGCTTGAGATATTGCTATTTTTGTTTCTTTTTGACAATTTTAATTAAAAAAAATAATAGTAAGGTACTTCATTGTTACGCAGAAAGGATTTGATATTGAGATAAAAACAGCTGCATTGGACCTTTTGAATATGGTTCTGTTCACCAGACAGAGTACTGTACTCACACTGTTGGTTTATTATGTCACTTAGGGTCACTTAGGGTCACATTTATGGGGGGGGGGTTCATAATGTGAGATTGTGGTAACATCTCAGGCTTGTGTACAGTATGTGGAAGCCGCACAAACACATTGACTCAGGAGATTCAATAAAGCCTGCCTGGGAGCTATTAGGGAACAGTGATTATTATTTCAGATGCTGATTAAAGGGCATTAGAAATTAATTTAGTCTCCTTTTGATTTGAAAAGTCTGCTACAGTTTAACTGCTAAATAGATTAGCTGAATGACTGCTGAAGACCATAGCACCAAGCACAAGCTGCAGATGGGGCTGTGTGAATCAAAGGACACTTACCAAGAAGTGCAATTTTGATAGCCTTAACTGACAAATGACCTATATTACAGTCTGATAATGCACACCACCAAATAGGGATCTGTAACAGACCCTGTGGAAGGCATGTGTTATACTGTATGTACTGTACATTATATTCGGTAACTGGGCATGTGACCTGATTGGATTGGATGAATTGGCTATTGAATATTTCTACACCATTCAACAGAGGACCTATGAGAAAGTGGAGGATGTACCCTTGCGGATGGCGAGCAGTGGAGCGATTGCGCTTTGGTGCCAAACGGTGATGAGCAGAGTCCACGGTAACACTATCAACACGATGGCAAGAATGTCTCTTCTCTTCGGCATCTCCAGGATTGGTTTTATGTCTCGTCATTACCTGCCAGGAGAGAGGAGGAGCGACAAACATGTCAGACACAAAGGCCTCTAGTTAAATTATCCACTCTGAATTTTATTTCAAAATGACAAGATGTGGTGGGTTGGCTGAGAGAACCACTGACTCTTTCTACCCTGAGGAAGCTGACAGTCTTTTAGCACAGCGATATAATACCTCGTCAATTCTGTTTATCTTCCCGGCGTATAAATACTCCATTTATACACATGCTGTCAGGCAGAAGGCTTAATTTCCAAAGTGTGAATGCATCTGACACATAAACATAAGCCCCATAAAAGCCTTCCACTGATAAAGAAATGGGTCAAGAAGAGTTTTAAGCAGTTTTTTACTGCGTCAGTGGAGAGCAGGCAATGGGAAGTCCTCAGAGGAAATTGCCATTGTTGTGCTGCCTGAGTATCTAGAACTGTATACAGACAGACACTGTCTGTGGAACAAATCATTTTGCCCCTTTTCAATATGCACATTTCATTGCTTTGGAATATCAGTGATTAGACTTATGGATCAATGTGTTTGTGCTGTGGAAGGCATACGTGCTGTGAGACTACTATGGTATCATGCACTCATTAAAGCCTATCATAATCGGACCTATGGCCATATTACAATGGCTGAATGTATTGTGCTAAACATGTTGATGAGTATGGTAAATGACTATGATTCCTCACCCACGGTTAGAACTGGATCACGGCACCATCAATGGTGCAGCTGCAGGAGCCAGGCCCACACAGCGCAGCAGCAGCACGTCTAGCTGAGTGGTGTGATCGTCCACGACATCTCAACCAGCCATGCCTCCTCCTCACACACCCAGGAAACACCACCCGGAGAGCTGGATGGAAAACAACTGGTCAGGGCTTAGTCACCGCATTATGTCATCAGTCAGTCACATTATAGGAAGACATGACATCAGTCACATTAGGATGCCATTCAGACCAAACCCTTCCAGAAACACAGCCCCATGTTTTACCAGCACTCCAAAGATGACAACATCAACTCAGTGAGCTTCATTCTTTTGTCAACTCTAGGAGTCAATAACTGTACCCAAGTATCGGAAAAGGTTGCCTAGCAATCTACCTCAACTGCATGTGCATCCACAATGTAATGTCCCTGTCTCAACCATCACAGAACTACCATTCAAGAGCAGGAGCGGCGGAGGACTACAGTACAGAACTCCAATTAGGGCTAACGTCATTCATCACTGGGCAAAAACTGGTTGAATCATCTTTGTTTCCACGTCAGGGCTCCCCAACTAGCGGGCCAGTGCCCAGGTTTTAACCCCCCACTCCCCCTCCAAGTTTCCAGAGAAAAAAGCAACTAATTTTAATTGTTTGACATAAACACCTGTCAAAACACCAGGAAATCAACTCCATGTGATTTACATTTTGGAAATCTGTTTCCAAGTATTCCCAAGCATAATAGAGAGATATGTGATCGTATACAAATTTTAAGCAAGGATTGAAAGAATTATGTTTTAGTCAAATATTATATCAATATTATAATATTATATCAATATATTATATTATATCAAATATTATATCTACTCAAGAAAATAATCAGCCAGTGGCTGAATCTAGTTGAGGATCCCTGATCTATGTGATGATGTTGAATCCATGTGGAAAACTTATGGGATTTGCAAAAAGCTATCAACGTCAAGGCAGTTCTATTTCTTTCACCTAACTTTGAACCTAAATCCAATGGCAGGTAACGATTTCGAAGTGAATTCAGGTTAGTTGACAACTCAACCAAATGTGAATCGAACCTGATGTTGAACTGACGTCTGTGCCCAGTGGGTCCTGTTTACAGAAGGAATCTGTGGCAGTGACAGGTTGTTTTCATTTCTCCCTAAGATATGGATACTGGGAGAAGAGCATACAGCCACTTCTCTTGCCAAGATTCTGGTGCTGTGGATGGAGAATGGTGATGTTATGAAACAATTAGCATCCTATCTCGTCCAAAAGCATGGGAATGAATGAATGCCATGGTGAGCCAGGATGTCTGTGTAAGCTGCAGCTCAGATATATGTCGGCTGCAGATCGACTGGGTGTATAATTTTAGACACTTTGTGATGGAAGATCAAATGAACTGCAAAGATGTTTCTTTTATATTCTTCAGAGCAAACAACAGGGGCCCAGTTTTTTTATTGAGGCATAGTATAAATGCAAATTGCCTCTGACCTGGTAATTCGGTAGGGAGTTTGAAATGCACAAGATTTCTAAACAATCTCTCCTCACAACGACCAAGCTCGTCCAATTTACAGAATGTTTTCTGAGAATTCCGACCAAGCAGATGAAAGCATGGCAATCAGGAACACTATTTTGAATGGACTCACTGTAAGTGGAACAGATGGAGAATACTTCACTGTATTGACAAAAATAACTGTGCTTTCTTCTATCATCGCTGCATCCATGCTCACACAGTGATGCACAGGTTACATGTTTCTCAATGGGAGTGCTGCAAGAGAACGTTTCCTTTCCTCAGCTCAACACATTGTGATGGATCAGAATAAGACAAACAACCTGGACATTGTACAGCACAACAAACTGTCAACATTTCAGTCTGCCTTTCCTTTATCAAAGATAACTAGATAACAGATGCATCCTGACAGCCTTCAGCTTCTCTCTACAGTGTTATGTTATACATCTTGATTGAAAAGGATGAACATGCTATGGTCTTAATCATCAAGAAATCATTAGAAAAACAAAGTCAAAATATTCCCAAATTCACATCTGCTGACATGAGAAAGCTGAAGACGCTGAAGTCTAATCTCTGCATGTCTCTCAATGCCCAATGTCTGAGCTCAATACCAGGTAGACTAGGTAGTAGTCCCAGCTCAATACCAGGTAGACTAGATAGTAGCCCCTACTCAATACCAGGTAGACTAGATTGTAGTCCCAGCTCAATACCAGGTAGACTAGGTAGTAGTCCCAGCTCAATACCAGGTAGACTAGTTAGTAGTCCCAGCTCAAGACCAGGTAGACTACAGTAGTAGTCCCAGCTCAATACCAGGTAGACTAGTTAGTAGTCCCAGCTCAATACTTGGTAGACTAGGTAGTAGTCACAGCTCAATACCAGGGAGACTAGGTAGTAGTCTCAGTTTAATACCAGGCAGATTAGATTGTAGAACTGAGTAGAATGTGCTGGTGTTTTTCTCTCCCCCCACTATGGTGAACAGTAGAAATGGCACTGCTTAACAAATATGAAAATTAAGGAATACAAATGTGTGTTTGATCTGGAGACTGCTAAAATCAATGTCTGACAGTGTGCTCGACAGCGTTTCACATCAACAACTTCTAACCAGGCGTGAAGGGAGGAATGGAGGGAGTACCTGCTGCTGGTTAAGTAGCTATATGTTAGTAATGCACAGTACTATAGAGAGCAGCTGCACTGATTGGGAGGTACTGAACTACATAGCCTTTGACCCCACCCCTGATGACTGCAACAACAGGAAATGGGAGAGGAGCACACTACAAAACACATATTTCCATATTTTGTACCTACAGGGGGTGAGAATAAGGGATGTGAGGTGCAAATGTACCATTTGAGGGTAGTAAAATTCCAATTTATGATAGGATACAGCTATTCACATTGAAGTTACATAATTTAAACTCTACACAAGTCTGACACATCGTTATCTTCTCTCATCCTTTTTCCACGTCTCCGGTCTATATGAGAATGTACAGTATGTCACAATATACCACAAGACTGTTATTATTATACATCACACTGTTAAACAGTCACCACTAGCCGGCCTCCACCCATTACCCTGCCCTGAAACTCAGACAGGGTCCCTAGCCGACTACCACCCAGTACTCTACCCTGCACCTTAGAGACTGCTGCCCTACATAGAGTCATTGAACACGAGTCAATTTAATCATGTTTACATACTGTTTTACCCACTTTATATGTATATGCTGTATTCTAGTCAAGGCTCATCCTATACAACTACTGCTGTACACCTTTTCTATTCACATACTGTCTCTACAAATCATTCACGTACATGTATATTATTTATATTCCGAATTTAGGTCCGGAAACAAATTTCCTGCAATTCTATCAATTTTGCTCTGGGGTTTTGTACTGTGTATTTGTATACTGTATTCTCAACATACACTACCGGTCAAAAGTTTTAGAACACCTATTCATTCAAGGGTTTTTCTTTATTTTGAATATTTTCTACGTTGTAGAATAATAGTGAAGCCATCAAAACTATGAAATAACACATATGGAATCATGTAGTAACCAAAAAAGTGTTAAACTAATTAAAATACATTTTATATTTGAGATTATTCAAATAGTCACCCTTTGCCTTGATGACAGCTTTGCACAGTCTTGGCATTCTCTCAACCTGCTTCACCTGGAATGCTTTTACAACAGTCTTGAATGAGTTCCCACATATGCTGAGCACTTGTTGGCTGCTTTTCCTTCACGCTGCGGTCCGACTCATCCCAAACCATCTCAGTTTGGTTGAGGTCGGGGGATTGTGGAGGCTAGGTCATCTGAAGCAGCACTCCATCACTCTCCTTCTTGGTAAAATAGCCCTTACACAGCCTGACATTTTCATCGTAGCGTTTGATGGTTTTTGCAACTGCACTTGAAGAAATTTTCAAAGTTCTTGAAATGTTTCGTATTGACTGACCTTCATGTCTTAAAATAATGATGGTCTGTCGTTTCTATTTGTTTATATGAGCTGTTCTTGCCATAATATGGACTTGGTGTTTTACCAAATAGGGCTATCTTCTGTATCCCCCCCACACACACACACACACACACCTTGTCACAACACAATGCATTAAGAAGGAAAGAAATTCCACAAATTAACTTTCAACAAGGCACACCTGTTCATTGAAATGCATTCCAGGTGATTACCTCATGAAGCTGGTTGAGAGAATTCCAAGAGTGTGCAAAGCTGTCATCAACGCAAAGGGTGGCTATTTGAATAATCTCAAATATAAATATATTTTGATCTGTTTAACACTTTTTTGGTTACTACAAGATTCCACATGTGTTATTTCATAGTTTTGATGTCTTCACTATTATTCTACAATGTGGAAAATAGTAAAAAATAAAGAAAAACTCTTGAACGAGTAGGTGTTCTAAAACATTTGACCAGTAGTGTAGCTCATTCTAATATTTCCACTACTGTTCATTGCATTTTAGTTACACTGTTTAGATATATGTATTTACTGAATTTTTGTCAAGGCTCACTAAAGCAATGTAAATCTACTTCTTTACATATCATTCCTAGTATTTCTTCTGTAAATTCATCCAGTGCATATATATTACATTTGGATTACTGTTTTTATTTTATCTGTATTTAACTATTCAAGTCAGTTAAGAACATATTCTTCTTTACAATGACAGCCTACTGGGAAACAGTGGGTTAATTGCCTTATTCAGGAGCAGAACTACAGATTTTTACCTTGTCAGCTCTGGGATTTGATCCAGCAAGCTTTCGGTTACTGTCCCAACTCTCTAACCACTAGGCTACCTGCCTCCCCTGTTACAGTGCTATTTGGATTGTTAATTAGATTCGTTCTGACATTTCTTGATTTCTTGTTGTTCTTTCAGTTTTTTATTGATTATTGTGAACCTGTTTGACATTTTACTGCATTGGTAGGAGCTAGTAACATAAGCATTTCACTGCACCCACTATAACATCTGCTAAACTGTGTGTGAGACCAATAAACTTGTATTTGATTTATATCCAAAAATGGAATCAGCACCCTTCCCTCCCCTCCTGCAAGGACAGGGTAGATGAAAGCTTTATGGAAGAGACTCCTGTTGCATATTGGAGGGTTACTGTAGACTCCTGTAGCCTATTGGAGGGTTACTGTTGACTCCTGTTGCATATTGGAGGGTTACTGTAGACTCCTGTAGCCTATTGGAGGGTTACTGTTGACTCCTGTTGCATATTGGAGGGTTACTGTAGACTCCTGTAGCCTATTGGAGGGTTACTGTTGATTCCTGTTGCCTATTGGAGGCTTACTAAAGCGGCAACATTCCATGTTCGTAATCGAGCCTGCCTCTGACGTTTGAGATACCGTTGGCTCCCATCTGCTCATATGTCTGGGATACCAATAATAACACCATCTTTTCCTAGCCATTTCACCAGGGCATCATTTTGATGTACTCTCTATTCAGTTGGAGAGCCACAGAGGAGATATTTTGTACTTGTCTGTCAAATCATTCACTCTTACTTATTAATGTATTGGTGTCCTACCAACTAGCCAGGCCTTGGAACAGTTTTCAGTGACGTCTTGGGGACTTTCTAAGAGAGGGGCTGCGATCGGTCATTATCGATGTCCCTGTCACAGAACAAAAAATACCTTTGCCTGGAGGTGTCATTAAATTTTCATTCTGGATTTGTGAGGTATTGATTCACACTGCCTTAATTTCTTTAGAAATGACTGAGAATAGACAGCCTGGCTGAGTGGTTTCTACAATCTCTACTTTTCATTGTGTTCTCTATTGTGCTTGTATTGGATTCAGAGAAGCAGACAGAATGAATACAGGTATTGAAAACCAAGATGGGCCAGATACTGTATGAAAGAATTGATTACATTTTTGTAAATAATAGGTTCCATAATGCAATAACAAGCATTGTTTTTGTCCTGTGTGTGTGTGTGTGTGTGTGTGTGTGTGTGTGTGTGTGTGTGTGTGTGTGTGTATGTGGGTGTGTGTGTGTCCATTCATTCATGTGGGCGCACATACAGTGCTAGCCTGAAGGTTTGTGTTATAACTTCTAGGTACTCCATACAAAGAAATTGAAATACTGTAACATAATGAGCTACAGTAAATATAAGAAACTGAAGCACACCGAATTCTATTTACATTCTGTTTACTGTACATACAGCTCAGATGCGTCCATTATAATTATAGCCTTCTCCATCTCCAGAGGGAGAGAGACCATACAGGAGAATAGGAGAAAACAACTTGGGCCTATAGAGTATCCTTGGAGCAGAGTATAATGCCACCACATACTGGTCCAATGATTCACAGAGAGTGACAGAGTCAAACAGGGCTTTGTGTATAGTCAACCAAGTGCCAACCAAGTCTGGGCAGATGTTGCACTGATGTCTTGGTAATGTGAAATTCAGAGCAAAGTGACTACAATCTTCTCACCATCAAAATATACATTTTACAGAAAGAATTCTATATTTTGCAATGTTCTCTCATTGTTTATTATAAGAATGATACTTTCCCTATTGTATGCTTATGCTGCACGGAAGTGAGCAAGTTGGCGTGTAATCAAAGATAATCCATCTCTGTGCCTAATGGGTGTGGGCACTCAAGACCGTCTCCTTTCCACGTACTGTTAAGGCAGCCTGTGTAGATTTACACTCCTTGCTTTGCTTAACACAAGGCTGGCACTCTGTCCCCTTTAATGCTGCTTAATAACTTAATCAGTCCAAAAGAGCGGCGGGGAGTATACTTTCCCATTTGATGTAGATGAGAATGGCTGTTTAATTTTCTGGAAAAGTTAAGTAAGCCATTTTCAGCTGTGGGTTGCCCTTGATTGATGGCTGGGGTCCTGTCCAGAGTCGGCTGCCTCAGCATTGATGAAAGATTTAGGCCCCCATTCCAAGGCAGGTTATTCTCTGTTGATAACCTCAGGCTGTCTACCACTTTCCCCTTGAATTGATGTGCAACAGCTCAGCCAGGCAAGGCAACCTGAGATGAGGCACTCACACCTTGGGTAGAAAGCACACAGACATTCCCTATGACCATGGGGACTGAAACTGAAAGCTCGAGCAAAGGGTAAAGATCAGGTCATGTCATGACATGTCTCATAGTGACCAATGTGTGGCGGTAAACTAATATGATTAGGAAAACAAGTAAAAGGTCAAGACGTATGCCTCTTGTAGGAGATCTAGGACACACATAAGATTTTCATTCTATTTTTATTTCACCTTTATTTAACCAGGTAGGCCAGTTGAGAACAAGTTCTCATTTACAACTGCGACCTGGCCAAGATAAAGCAAAGCTTTATGAAGGAGACTGCTTTCCATCGTTGTACCACAGTGCACCACAATTCAGCGTGAAGAGTGAACAGTGACGTACAACCAAGCAGAATCTTTTCACAAAATTATTAATAGGCTTTATTCACCTAACACTGTATTCACTTCATCCATTCTTATTTTTTTTGTCATTGTGCAATTATTTTATTTGACTTGTGTGATACAGTGATACACCATCAGTTACACTGTGTACTGCCTCGATTTTTAAATGCTGATCCTCCTAAAGTCCTAAAGTAATATTTTAAAGCGCTTATTTCACTGTGTGGAGCTGTATGCTGCTGATGCATGGCTATTCTACACCACAGGCACTGGACACACTGAATAGTTTGTTTAGCAATAATTTGTTCCATGACATCTACAAAATGTGAGATGAATCTCATATAAACGGTTCATGAGCCATCAGCATTGTACTGAATGCTATCACAGCACATTTAGAAATGTAATGGGTGTCAGAATCTGACCTTTTGATGAAAAACAGTAGATTGTACAATTGTTCAGTTCATTGCCATAATCATGCACCATTTAGAAGTAAATATAGTAAGGTCCCAGTGTTCAGTGTGGAACAGAGAAGTATGATTAATCTAGCCATAGATCAGGCCCACTCATAAACATAGACCAAGAGTTAGCACCAGGAGCCTCCTAGATAGATTCATGAGTTAATTAAAGTTAGTATATTGAGTGGGAGTTTAGGCCAACACTCTCCACTGTCCTCTCCTCTCAGATGCCATAGCATGCCCTGGTGGTAGCTTGTTCCCCTGATGGGGGAGAGATGATGGATTCTTCACATAATACCTTCTCAAGAGCCAAAGTCCCCAATTACTGTATATGCCTGTGTGGAGTGGAAAAATATAGCATTATGAATCTGATCATCACTAATTAAACCAGAGGGAATTAATCCAAAGCTGAGGCAGCCAGCACATGATTTGTGTTGGGCTTGGAAAATAATTGGTAAAGGAATGATAAGGAGAGAGAATAATACCAGAACAGACTGAAACCATGAGCTGTGGCTGTGGCTGTGTTGTTAATAGCAACCTTTGTTAAATAGCAAACTCACATTGATGGTATTTATTGAATTACTGTAACACAATACGTATAAGGTAGTTGAACATGAACATAAAATAGCACTAAGCAGCTATTGTAAATGCCTTGACAACATTATGAATCTGAATATCAACGATATGGGTGATGACCATTATAAGGGGTAAGCTTTAACTGGACATTGATTTCAATGTAGACTTGCATTAGTGTGTCACCATACACATCATTTACCAGTCTACATGGGCACCATTTCTGTACGTACCTGTTGTTTTCTTAGTTGCATAAATCATGAGACTGTTGGCATGACATGCTTTCATTCGCTTTTAACCTGTCACTAAAAGGCAGACCCCTGAAATAAACAATTTTGTTATGCAGTTTTATTTAATAGCTTTGGTAATTAGACACAGAGCTAGCTTTTAGTTGGTTCCTGCACACTTTTGCTTACTATATGAGAGTGATTCAATTTGGTAATGCAGCCCGCAGGAACACATGTTGACCTTCATACACGCACCGGATTGGCTACTCTGGATCTAGAGTTGTGTGTTGTTTTTGCACGTCTAGCTGCTGATTTGAGTCTAAATGAAAAGCTAGTATAGATAGATTCTCATTCAACTCAGAGTACTAAAAGCAGAATGATGTGGGGCATGGGCATGGCCTATCAAGCTACTTAATACTGAACATTACAGCTAAGGCTTTCTATATGCGCAACAAGGCCACCCTGCATTTTGTTTAGTAAAGAAACATGACATGTTATTTTACAAAAATTAAACCATCTTATTTATTTAACCTTTAAAGTCTTCAAGGATGTATTTCAGGTAAACCTACTGCAGCCAATTCATCATATGTAACTGACACAGTTTCAGCAATTAATAAATGGGTTGGTTGTTTAGCAAGAAATTTGACACATGCCAACTATGGGACAAAACTGACAGGGTTTTATAAACTATATTTTGTCTCCAATATTCATTGAAAACATAAATACATTTACACAATGAGCACTTGTTGTCTCTCAAATACATTGTTGCAGTTGTTAGTTAGCTAGCTAGCGAATTTTAGCAATATTTTATAATGTTTTAGCAATAATACAGTAGAAGGAATAGAGCTAAACTAACTGGTAGACTATTGATAGACGTGACATCAGTCAAAACACCTCAGAACAAGACATGGTATCAAGAACAAGATAAAAAAATAGTTGAAACGAGCCTCATACGATTCCCCACATGGCAGCCTCTTGTTATTGTTGCTAGCTATCTGGCCATCCAGAACCATAACAACACATGGCCTTGAAGCGTGCGCATCGTTGTAGTGACGTTGTCAGCTAACCTGTCTAAAGATAGAGAATGTAGAGTTGAAGCATTTGCTCAGAAACTTCAAAGTGTACTCTGCACAGACTGGGATTAAAACATTTTGAGAAGACATGACATTTAAAACCCCTTGGTGAAATACCAAATAAGTGTCACCCTAGACATAACAATTAATTAAGTAGTCCTATTTGTTTAGTTCATCCAGAGGCCTAACTGAAAATTACTCGTCTTAAGTTTAAGTTCACTTCTTAACGAGGGGCCTCTGACATTTCAATACTCATCTCTCCAGACTCCACTGTTTTTGCTATCTCAAATAACCGACTGGTTGGCATATTTTTGTCAGCCCTTTTACCTCTGCTGTCCTTGTACATCAGTGGTGCTATCCAATATTCAGAGTCACATTCCAAAGCGCTGGAGGGAACAGAAAAATTACACTCGCAGATCATTGTTGACACAGCATTTCTGCATCTGCTGATGCTACAGAACAGTATACTGTCACTGTCTCGGCTGGAAGATGACTTTGCAGAGAGACTCATCGTTGACTTTGATCACATGCCCTATTCTGGCTATTCCAACACTCAGAGGCTAATAATCTAGTCAGGATAATCTATTCTCGCCAGCCATCATCACATCGAGAGATAGCTATCTAATTTGAATGTCTGTAAATGAGACTAGGATCGTCAGATACATACAGTAGAAGGAATAGAGCTAAACTAACTGGTAGGCTATTGATAACAAAGAAGAATACACCATTCCATAATATACTGTACCTCTCCAGTGGCACTACCAGACAGTGCAACCATGCCAACAATACCCTTCTGGACCAGGTGGCTCAGAAATCTCAGATGATGATTCCATAATAAAACCCTTTCTTTCCATGAACCCTCTGTCTCCAACCCCTATCCCTCCATGACCCTTGCCAGCTAGAGCATAGTGATAGGATCACACAATCAAGACAGCGGGACAATTGTTCCTTCCTTCACACTGTCCATTACAGAACTTATATACTGTATGTCCTGTGGGAGCTGGAAGGCTGTAGTCTGTTTGGCCGGGAGTCTAAACCATGGTGCATCCAAGGGACCCAGTAGCACTAATGAGGACCCCAGGGGATGCAGAATTACCAGAGGAAATGGATCCAATTAAAACGCCCAGCTGTAAATTCCAGGGGAATGAGATGGAATATTTCCCTTTAATTAAGTTATTGGGGGTTATGGATGCTAGCACGGCGACTGTAATCAGGTGCCGTCAGCACTGCATTCAATCACACAATCCTTTATCCGCAGACCTGGGACTTTCTCCTCCGATTAGGCCTCCTGATTGGGCAATTCAAAGGTTTTTCCCCCCCTACCCTGCATGGTTTGTCACACAAAAGTCACACAAATCCACTGATTTGGAATCTGACGTGATGTATGCCGTGTTTGAGATATTAATCCTATGTTACATATATGACCAATGCCACAGTGACAATGTTTGATCATTGTGGTTATTATGCAGTCACCCATTTTCTTCATCAGATGCCACCTACAGTTGAAGTCAGAAGTCTACATACACCTTAGCCAAATACATGTAAACTCAGTTTTTCACAATTCCTGACATTTAATCCCAGTAAAAATTCCCTGTGTTAGGTCAGTTAGGATCACCACTTTATTTTAAGAATGTGAAATGTTGGAATAATAGTAGAGAGAATGATTTATTTCAGCTTTTATTTGTTTCAGCGCATTCCCAGTAGGTCAGAAGTTTACATGTACTCAATTAGTATTTGGTAGTATTGCCTTTAAATTGTTTAACTTGGGTCAAACGTTTCAGGTAGCTTGGGTCAAACGTTTCCACAAGCTTCCCACAATAATTTGGGTGAATTTTGGCCCATTCCTCCTGACAGAGCTGGTGTAACTGAATAAGGTTTGTAGGTCTCCTTGCTCGCACAGGTTTCAGTTCTGCCCACAAATTTTCTATAGGATTGAGGTCAGTGCTTTGCGATGGCCACTCCAATACCTTGACTTTGATGTCCCTAAGCCATTTTTCTCCAACTTTGGAAGTATGCTTGGGGTCATTGTCCATTTGGAAGACCCATTTGTGACCAAGCTTTAACTTCCTGAGATGTCTTGTGATGTTGCTTCCATATATCCACATAATTTCCCTCCTCATGAGGCCATCTATTTTGTGAAGAGCACCAGTCCTTCCTACAGCAAAGCACCCCCACAACATAATACTGCCACCCCCATGCTTCACGGTTGGGATGGTATTCTTCAGCTTGCAAGCCGCCCCCTTTTTCCTCCAAACATAACGATGTTCATTATGGCCAAACAGTTCTATTTTTGTTTCATCAGAACAGAGGACAATTCTCCAAAAAGTACGATCTTTGTCACCATGTGCAGTTGCAAACAGTAGTCTGCCTTTTTTATGGCGGTTTTGGAGCAGTGGCTTCTTCCTTGCTGAGCGGCCTTTCAGGTTATGTCGATATAGGACTCGTTTTACTGTGGATATAGATACTTTTGTACTCCAGCATCTTCACAAGGTCCTTTGCTGTTGTTCTGGGATTCATTTGCACTTTTCGCACCAAAGTACATTAATCTCTAGGAGACAGAACGCATCTCCTTCCTGAGCGATATGGCGGCTGCGTGGTCCCATGGTGTTTATACTTGCGTACTATTGTTTATACAGATGAACATGGTACCTTCAGGCATTTGGAAATTGCTCCCAAGGATGAACCAGACTTGTGTAGGTCTACAATTTTTTTTCTGAGTTCTTGGCTGATTTCTTTTCATTTTCCATGATGTCAAGCAAAGAGGCACTGAGTTTGAAGGTAGGTCTTGAAATACATCCACAGGTACACCTCCAATTGACTCAAATGATGTCATTTGATCTTCTGGAATTTTCCAAGCTGTTTAATGGCACAGTCAACTTTGTGTATGTAAACTTCTGACCCACTGGAATTGTGATACAGTGAATTATAATTGAAATAATCTCTCTGTAAACAATTGTTGGAAAAATTACTTGTGTCATGCACAAAGTAGATGTCCTAACCGACTTGCCAAAACTATAGTTTGTTCACAAGAAATTTGTGGAGTGGTTGAAAAACGAGTTTTAATGATTCCAACCTAAGTGGATGTAAACTTCCGTCTTCAACTGTATATGTTATGTCTATGCACATACTGTACATATGTGTCTGAGAGGGTGGGGTGGTGAGTATAATAAGAGTTATATTTCCTGAAAATGTTCCACTGTCAATTTCCTGTTAATCCTGGTCATAATCTGTTCCTGGATTGACACAAATGATATTGGCAAATTTACGTGACCCTTCGGAATAAAGTTGCCTCTTTGAGCTTGATGAATTAATGCGTCTATTCTGAGTATATGGTAGACCCCATGGCCCTAACCTGTTAGACTAGAGTAATGATTTGTGCTGTGGTATTGATTGAACTCATTGTAGACAAGTCAGTGCAAATCGTTCATACAGTCACAATAATGTAATAATGCTGTATGTTTAAGGGTATTAAGTGGCCACTGACAGTATGCACTGTTTAAAGATTACAGCTGTGGATATGTTCTATTGCCCAGCTCAACCTTGTCGTGTGGGGAATGCAATAGTAGAATGCACACATTAGGCATGGGGAATGGCTTCTATTCTATCACATGCTGCCTTATTGTGGTAAAGACCTTTACTCTGGGAATGAAAAGGGTCTGCTGCTGCTCAAGCATAAATTGTAATTCCTTCTTCAATTCACAGGGCTCAAACTGAAGGGCACATATTGATTTGACACATCTCGGGGCTAGAGGAGATTCAAGGTTTCTCCAGGCTCAACAATACACAGATCCCTGAGTTATGAGGAAAATCTCCACGGCTCGAATTGATCGCATGCTGTTCCTCTCTGCCTCATAACCAGAACAATCGGTTTCCGTTCCGTGTAAGTGTATAGGCCTATGTGTATGTAGTGTACCTTAGTCTAACTTTACATTCCATATTCTTCATCCTAACTCTGACTCATTAATAATGTCACAGTTTGCTTTTTATTCCAACAGATACACTACATTACAGTCACAGTACACCTGTAACAGTTCATTTGAATTGGAAAAAAAGCAATGCATATCATGCGTTGCTTTTTTTCCAATTCAAATGAACTGTTACAGGTGTACTGTGACTGTAATGTAGTGTATCTGTTGGAATAAAAACCAATGTGGTAATTGGTTTCCAACCCTACTGTGTTATATAAGTTTAGTAATCACTTGGGGCCCGAGAGCCAATCCCTTGTTTTCAAACAGCATAAACTGTAACATAGTGGCCATATGTTGAGCCAGAAAATGTAGCAGCTGAAATGAGATTGCCTTAGCGGGGATTGTTACTGCTGTATTGCCGCAGGGTGCACTGCACTGCTGCCGAAAAGTTGGGCATCCATCTTCCCCGGTTGGCCCCTATGGAGATGCAGAAAATCTGGGAGTTTGTGTTTCAGATGTGGCTGACTGTCTCCATCCCTCCCCCTTCTGACTGGTGTGATGGTGGGCTGTGAGGCTGTGATCTGCTACAGTGTGATTAAGTCGCTTCATGCAGCAGGTACATGAGATCTCACAGGCAACGCCTCACAGCACAGCACCTCAGCAGAGGGCTAGTTATCTCATCTTCCAGGGCTCACAGTGTGCAGGTAGTGTAGCATACTGCCAGCCAACTAGTTCTGGGGTAAATCCATGCAGCACCGCCTCAAATAAAGTAGACTGAACATGCTCACGCCTTATTTGGTTCATCTTGATTTATACTGTTGTTTATGGAGGAGTATGCATATTCAGACACATTAGTTTGAGCATTATTACTTTGCATACATTATATTTGGATAGCTAAATCCATAACATGCCATGACCATGTACATACCGTATGTGACGTTATGGTACAGTGCCTTCAGAAAGTATTCACACCCCTTGACTTTTTTCACATTTTGTTGTGTGACAGCCTGAAATTAATTAAATTGAGATTTGCATTACCTCTCAAAGAAGGGCACCTATTGGTAGATGGGTAAAAAAAAGAAGTTATTAATTATACTGTGGATAATGTATTAATACACCTAGTACCTACAAAGATACAGGCGTCTATCCTAACTCAGTTGCCGGAGAGGAAAGAAAACGCTCAGGGATTTCACCATGAGACCAATGGTGACTTTAAAACAGTTACAGAGTTTAAAACCTCTTGCTCCTACCTGGCACGCAGGCGTCCCATCTAGAGCTCTGGAAATGCAAATGCGCTACGCTAAACGCTAACAGTATTAGTTAAAACGCAAACGTTCATTAAAATACACATGCAGGGTATTGAATTAAAGCTACACTCGTTGTGAATCCAGGCAACAAGTCAGATTTTTAAAATGCTTTTCGGCGAAAGCATGAGAAGCTATTATCTGATAGCATGTAACACCCCAAAAGACCCGCAGGGGATGTAAAACAAAATAATTAGCATAGTCGGCGCTACACAAACCGCACAATAAAATATAAAACATTCATTACCTTTGACCATCTTCTTTGTTGGCACTCCTAGATGTCCCATAATCACTATTGGGTCTTTTTTTCGATTAAATCGGTCCATATATAGCCCTAGATATCAATCTATGAAGACTGTGTGATAAACGGAAATAAATAGCGTTTCTTAATAACGTAACGTCATTTTTTTAAATTAAAAAAGTCGACGATAAACTTTCACAAAACACTTCGAAATACTTTTGTAATGCAACTTTAGGTATTAGTACACGTTAATAAGCGATAAAATTCATCAGGAGGCGATGTAAATTCTATAGGTGTCCGTCTGGAAAAAATGTCCGGAGAAATCTCAACCAAAGCATCCTGCCAGAGACCGGAGGGAATCGGTTCCCTTGGGTCGGTTCCACCAAGAATCAAATCCGAAGCAAATGAGAAGACTCTAGACATCCTGTGGAAGCTGTAGGTACTGCAACCTCGGCCTCATTTAATCCGGTTCACC
Source organism: Oncorhynchus tshawytscha (assembly GCF_018296145.1). Taxonomy (NCBI): domain Eukaryota; kingdom Metazoa; phylum Chordata; class Actinopteri; order Salmoniformes; family Salmonidae; genus Oncorhynchus; species Oncorhynchus tshawytscha. The sequence goes on from NC_056441.1 coordinate 70,410,077, forward strand.
TTTAACAATTCCTGGAAGTGGCGCATGGATATTTTTTCCATTTTCAGTGATCAGATTTTCCTGCGCTTTTCGATGAAACAGACGCTCTGTTATAGTCACAGCCGTGATTTAACCAGTTTTAGAAACATCAGAGTGTTTTCTATCCACACATACTAATCATATGCATATACTATATTCCTGGCCTGAGTAGCAGGGCGCTGAAATGTTGCGCGATTTTTAACAGAATGTTCGAAAAAGTAGGGGGTAGGATCAACAGGTTTTAATGGCTGTGATAAGAGAAAACTGAAGATGTTAGTCCACAATAACAGAGTGAAAAAAAGGAAGCCTGTACAGAATATGCATCCTGTTTGAATTAAGGCACTAAAGTAAAACTGCAAGAAATGTGGCAACGAAATTAACCTTATGTCCTGAATACAAAGTGTTATGTTTGGAGCAAATCCAACACATCACTGAGTACCACTTTACATTTTTTAAAGCATGTTGTTGGCTGCATCATGTTATGGGTATGCTTGTCATCGTCAAGGAATAGGGATTTTTTTTAGAATCAAAATCAGAATCAAGCTAAGCACAGGCAAAATCTTAGAAGAAAATCTGATTCAGTCTGCTATCCATCAGACACCGGGAGACAAATTCACATTTCAGGAGGACAATAACCTAAAACACAAGGCCAAATATACAGTACACTGGAGTTGCGTACCAAGACGACATTGAATGTTCCTTAGTGGCCTAGTTACAGTTTTGACTAAATCGACTTGAAAGTCTATGGCAAGACTTGAAAATGTCTGCTTAGCAATGATCAACAAACATCTTGACAAAGCTTCAATACTTTTTTAAAGAATAATGTGCAAATATTGTACAATCCAGGTGTGCAAAGCTCTTAGAGGCCTGCCCAGTAAGACTCCCAGCTGTAATCGCTGTCAAAGGTGAGTCTAACATGTACTGACTCAGGGTTGTGAATAGTTATGTAAATGAGATATTTCTGCATTACATTTTCAATAAATGTTCTAAGATTTCTTAAAACATGTTTTTTAGGGTATTGTGTATAGGTGCGAAAGAAATAATTAATTCAGGCTGTAACACACAAAAACAAATGGAATAAATCAAGGGGTAGGAATACTATCCCCACATAAAAAGGATCTCTCCCAAGACCTGAGGAGCAGCACTCTAAGGAATTCTCCAGGTTCTAAATAATACGGTAATAATTGTTGTTTGGCCATTGATAATAAAAAGTGCATATGTTGAAATGCATAAATCTGTGCATGTATTTTAAGGGAATTTCCTGTATATTACAAAATGGCATGTGTGCACAATTCAGCCGTCAAACTACTGGAAACTGTCACAACTTCCCCTGAAGTCGGTACCTCTCCTTGTTCGGGCGGCACTCGGCGTCGCCGGTCTTCGAGCCATCATCGATCCATTTTTCATTTTCCTTTTGTTTTGTCTTGTCTTCCCACATACCTGGTCTCAATTCCCTCATTACATGTTGTGAAATTTAACCATCTGTTCCCCCCATGTCTTTGTGCGGAATTGTTTATTGTAGGTGAATGTGCACGTTTTCTCTGGTGGCGCGACGAGTTTTGTACCCATTTGTTTGTTGTTCTGGTTTCCGGTGGTTTTATGAATAAAACTGCTCTGTTGATTACCCAGTTTTGCTCTCCTGCGCCTGACTTCCCTGCCACCAGTTACGCACTCCCTTACAGAAACAAAGTTTGCTGGATGTTATGTGCGGTCAGAGAGTGCGTGGGTCATTATAAACACACAGTACATCACTTTTGATGGAAATGCCAAAGAAAGTGTCAACCAATCCATGCGTTTCCATTTCTCGTCCAAAACAATTTGCAATGTGTGACAGACCATGTGCCACTCTTGCCATAAGAGATAGCAATATAAAATGTTTTCATGGCTTAAAAATGACTAGTTCAGTTGTTTGTTTGGAGCTTTACACTCCATCTCCTGAACTTGAATTAATGCTTGAGAAAATAACCATAGTGTGTTGACTATAGTGTAGGTGGCAAATCCCTCTTAATTAATATTAAGGTACATTACTTCTCATATCTTTGATATGTATTTCTGCATGTTTTCCTGCTATTAAAGCCAGAGTCCTTCATCTGTAAAATGCTGAGGGATCAGCCTGGAGAAATGCAACAACTCTCAAATTCAAAGACTTGGCTATGGATGCAAGGACTGACCATCCATGAGATCAAAACAATTGTTTTTACCATGATTTGAGGCTATAAAGTGTTTGTTAACATTAAAGATGCGGTTGTGGAAAAGTTTGTGGACGTGTATTTTTCCCGATCACAGAGAGAAATACAATGAAAGCTTTTGGGGGCTGAGTTCTCACTCAATAATTTACATTCCAACTTCTTATTCTACAAAAACCTCTGTCTCTGGGGTGTTTATCATCCAGGTCTAGGGAGAAACGCTGTACACTCCAGCAGAATGAGAAATGCTGTTGTATCTGACAGCAATTCTGCTGGGGTGGATGTGGCCTAACCTAAGGAAAAATCTAAGTATGACAGTACTTGTGTTGAGGGGATATCATGCTGTAATATTTGAGACTTTAGAAGCAGCATTATAAAGGGGTAGCCCTCAAGATTCCCCAAAACCAGCTACCAACATATGAGTGGTGAGGAATGACTATGCTAGTCATCTGTATTCTTGTCATTGTAGAGGTAAAACCCTTCGAGTAATGTCACGATACTCAATTATTTTGTTGTCCTTCTATAAACCATTATTATTTATTTAACAGGATTTACTCCCACATGCTTTGGCCAGAGCAGGACAGAAGCAGAGATAGTAGGGTTCGCAGGGGTCTGCAGGGCAGCTGTCGTATTTCTGCTGTTAATTAATAAGCAGGGTTGCTGAAGGGTTGCAGGCTGGGCTGCCAGGAAGCTGCACCCCTCACGCTCCTACTATCTCTCTCTCTCTGCTCTGACACAGTGGGGGCGGATGTGTCTCTGTGGTCCTCTTCAGAGCTGGAAAGGACATCCTCTCAGTTTAATTCAGCCCAACTCCGGTCTCCCGGTGCTCTAGGACTCAGTGTGTGTGTGACAGCTCTCTCTCTCTTCTCTCCTCTCTCTCCTCTCTCTTCATTTCATTTGAATCTGTCAGTAGGTAGCAGTAATGATTGTTTCAGCATCTCATTTCACTGGGCCCACAGATTGGCAGAGCTAAGCTAGCCCTCACAGCAGCCAATCACAGTCTGTAAATCTATGACGGGAGACTACCTGATTGGTTGGTCTGAACTAATTGAACTCCCACCTATTTGGGGAATGAGAATGTCATTTATAGCACATTATTTCACAACACAGACAATATGTTCTTTGCCTAGAACGGAATGTATCTACTGTTGTAAAGATATTAAAACACTACTGCACTTTTTCATTACAGTGTAATTACTTTAGAAATCACAATGATCTAATCCAGAGCCAAACAACACTCAACAGGAAGTCACATAGGTTTTGTGTGTGTAATAATACAGGAGACAAGACAACAATGAAAAAACTAAAAAACATTGATTGCACCATGAGGAACAATACATCCGATATCCCGTTGTGCCCTTTGTTTCTAACAATGAAGATCTCACCTAACAGGAATAGTAGTTGTCTCCCAGGGTACTGCGGTAAAATGATTTTATGTACATTTTGTAGACAGTGTGCTGACGAGACTTATTTCAGCATTGTTTGTTTGTATCAGGCAAGGCAGAGGGAGAATGAGGAATGCATTCATCTGGCCCAAGGCTTTTAAGTCGAAAAGCACAAAAGACGACAGCCAGCACCCACAGGTGTTTCCCTCCACCAGCTTGCTCACTCCTCCCGCCTTCCACCTCTGAAGTTAATTTTTTTCTGCTTTTCCATCACATTCACCTTCACCTTCCTTCTTCCTCCCAGACCTCCTTCTCCTCTCCCCTCTCAAGCCGACATCTACCTATTCAACTCGGAGGTATCTGGCTCTAATAATACGATATCAGGGTCGGGGGCTCACAGATGGTTGAAATAAGTGGATCTGTCAGATCATTTCGCCCCTGTCGTTTTCCTAATCCCTTCATCCCCTGTAAAAAAGGAATAGTGCACAGAGAGTAGGAGTGGCCAGAGGTAGCCCTGTTTTAACCTACATCATCCCACTTATCATGTCCCCTGATATAGACATGATTGTGTCATCACTTTTACATTTAGCTGGAAATACTAATAAATAATTCAGCAGTGCGTTTGTTCATCTGCTATGAAACAAAACAGAGGGCAACACGACACAGGGCAGCACGAGCCTGGCAGATTTTGCTCAGTGTATGATACACATACAGTAGTTTATGTTGGGATAAGAAACGGCACACCTGTTGGCAGGCTTCTGGCCCCGTAATGGATGCCGCCTGATATACAATTCATTGCCTTTTTTTTATAGGAGACAGTGCATTCCCTACGTACAGTACTTTTGCTCATTTGGAAAATGACCAATGCCTGTGGCCAGAATGGCAGCTTTACCTCTGGTGAGAAATGAAGATTCATGTCAACATAGAGCAATGAAGATACTCACAATCAACAGTGTTCTGCCCGTCTGCAGCCAGCAAGGATCTCGTCAGTTTTTTTGTAGTGTGGTCTGCTAGTAACCCTGGCCTCTTAAGTCCTCATACATCCCTTAATTGGACAAACTTGGAGGGCGGTGGTTATGAGCGCTGTGGCTGGTGATGAAGAGGAGTGGATCTTTGGCTCTGGAGTGTAGCAGGGCTTGCAGGACGGCTGGTGGTATCCAGACCATGTGCACTGTCACGTCGTAAGGGCAGGCTTCTACAGAAACATGAAGGGAGAGCAGGGAGTATTAGAATGGCCCTTCTCATTATAAAACAATGGGTCTTATTGAAGGGGTGGTATGATGGCGCTTCAGTGGGCAGAGGTTGGGAACAACATAGCTGCCATTGGGTGGATGTTTTACTCAAATGATGTAGAGATACATTTTAGTTCACAGACATGCATGCAATGAGGACTATTTACATAGTTTGTCATGTGGGTGTGGCTAGAGAACAATGCCCATGTACAGTTATTCAGGACCCAAGTGGATATTGGCTTTGCCATTTTGAAGTGGAAGTGCTGATTGTCAACCAACTTCCATGAATTTATTCTTGGATAAATAATTTATTGGTTTGTTTCACCAAGGACAGGAAAACAGAATCCCGATGGGACGTTTACAGGACAAACCCACAGAAAAAGCCAAGCCATCCAAATAGAAATCTGACAAGTTATTCAGACTATTATCTATAAATAGCTCTTCCTCTGAGTGTCGCCCCTGGGGAGCAACATTGAAGATGTCCATTTCTGAAAAACAAGACTAACACGCCAGCTGCACTTCTGCCCGATTCTCAGCAATTTCTTCACACGCAAGGGATGCTACCCATCCCTTTTCATTATTAATGAGAGCTGCTCTGTATTTTGCGCCAGCCACAGTATTATTTCTGCTGTGTTTGTCCGGAGGCAGTCACTGCCACAGAGGACGGCTGAATGATGCCGCATGTGAAAAATAAGGGTGGCTGAAAACCAACACAATTACAGCTTATTGACAAGACAAACAACAGATGCCGTGCAATGCCATGCAGCTGTTATAACCCTGATCTAAATCCAATAAGATAAGATTACTTATACTAACCCAATTGATCTCAACCATGACCAAAATATGATTTGTTTTTATCCAGCTAGCTAATTCCCAAACACGTAGTTTGACTCAAGGTCCTCCAATGGCAGGAGAACAACATACACTGTTACTACTCACTGATGTATACTATTTCCCATTCAAATTCTGATACTCATAAATACAACATTGATAACACAGCACTCAGTGAATTAACAAAGACGCTGAATGAAGTCAAGATGGTCATCTTTGTGGCTTTCCTAGGCTTATTCAAAACTTGGTGAACAGTGACAACCAGGTGGTGGTATTCCCACTATGGTCCTGTTCACCTCAGCTGACCACTCTCTCTGTCCCTCCAGTCTCCCTGCTGACAGAGACAAATGAACTGCGCAGACCCACCATGGTATGGATGAATCAACACCATCTCGCTCTATAACCCCTGTCCCCCCAGCTCTCTCCCAGTCAACCCCGACACCCATGATGACCCCTGACCTTTTTTTTACAGGCCTAATTCCAAACATTGATGATATCAGTGGCCAACTAAGATGACAGAAAAAGAATGAGACTCAATAGGCATAGCCCTATATGATAGAACATTCTAAATATGTTTCTTCTGCAAGACCATTGTGATCCACAGGGATCTGTGGGCTTGTTTTTGCTTTGCGACAAAAGCTGTAATTATGTAGAAAACAATCCATGACTTCAAACAGTCTGGAAGTGTAGCTGGTATTAGCCCATGGGGTCCACTCCATTTTAATTCAGACTCTACCTGATGTTGCTGCAGGGAGCGGTCTAGAGGACAAAGCACACCAGAGCTTTCTGGCCCTGGGTAAAATGAACACCAACTGCACAGAACTCTGGGACGGAACACTGTGTGATCTTGTACACAGGTCTGTCTCAAACAGTTACTTCCTCTCACCATCACCATGGTAACCACTTTCAACCTTTGATGGGCATGGTCTCTGGAGGTTTTTGGAGGATTTCCTAAGTCCCAGTCTTCAGAATGGCACACAGATAATCCTGCCCTTCTCAAAGCTGCTCATGCGGATCGAACCTCGCTCTGTATGGAACAGTCACACAAGCCTTCTAAGGCATACGGACACACTTAATGTCATCGGCTTTCATAGGAGAGACCCTGTGGACCAGAATGTATATTGTAGGAGTTTATTCAGTGAGTGGAAAATGCGACGGTGAAGAATAACAAAGGCTGACGTCTATTGAATCTCTGATGCAGGGGTAAAGTGATGCCTGAGATAATGATAGGGGTGGCCCATGCTGAAGACATCTGTCATTCAAGTGAATTTGGGTGGGTTTGTAATGAAAGATAATTAATCGCGCCTTTGAGCACCGACTCTATTATTAATTCAGGCGTGCCCATGCTGAGTAAATGTTTCTTTATTCTCTCATAAGTGGTCAATATTAATAATGCACAAAGGGCCAAGTTCAGCATCAGTCTTTGCAAAGTTCTTGCGTTCGCAAAACGAAAAGGTTTCGTTAGACCATCAATGGTAATTGGAGGTGCTGTGGGCTTGGGTTTCTGTGGTTGGGAGGGACATACAGATGTAGGATCTTAATCTAATCATCCTGTTGCAGGATAACCTTTCCTGCTATATCAAACTGGCTCAAATTAAGATCCTACATCTGTAATTGGAGGTGCTGTGGGCTTGGGTTTCTGTGGTAGGGAGGGAGGTAGTGGCTTGATCGATCCATAGGATAGCTGAAGGTAGGCACCAGGCAGCTCGTCAGCTCTCTGTGGAGGTTAAGAGAGAGGCTCCAGCGTAGCTGTCCTCTCACACACTGGACAATCATCCAAGTTGAGGGTCGCCTCTGCTCAGGGCCTGAAATCATAATTACAGTAATAATTGAGTTGGATGGAAGCTGGTTCTAATTATCTCCACTACTGTCATTTAAAGATGCTTTTAATTATTACTTGTAAATTATATGACTTAAATCACATTTGCGCCTCACTTGAAATGTCTATGGTTTATAGCGTAATGTCATAATCCTGATAAAATTTTAAGAATGTTAAGTGTATGAAGCAAGATTGTTTGTACACCATCTCCCAATGAAGATATGTTTTCTGCTCTACATGACAGTTTAAAGAGTGATCATGCTGTGTTTCCTTTCTTCATTAAGGCTGTGGTGAACGGCCTCCTGTGCATTCTTTGCCTTGTTTATGATTTACTGAAGAAAATAAGAAATCTGTAGTGAGCTCCCCGACCAGACCAGACCAGCCATGGTTGCTATGGTGACATGTTAACTCTCACTGTCATCTTTACGCTGTCATTGGGAATGCTTCTCACTCAGAGGTTTAACCACAACAACCATTTACCATCTAACTGATTGTCTTCATCATCACCGGACCCCCCATGTTAGTTTGTGGCGGATAGGAAAGGCAGAGGGCAACAGCACTGTTTTCATGTGTGAAAATCCAAAAGGACAATGCCTCTAATCTCTGTGGAGTCTTATTCCCTGGCACCTCATGTAATGCCATTTGGTTTTGAGATGGCCGGTAATTGCTTACAGGTACAGATGATCTCACGTTATGCACCATGGAGAATTGGAACAGTGAGGATCTGATTGAGGGCAGACCCATTCAGAGGACGAGCACATTCGTCATTTATGGCCACTATGTAAAAGAAAAACACCATGTACTGAACATGTATGTCCAGTTTCCCTATCATGCCTTGGGCTATGTTACTTCTATACAGCGCAATACAGCATCTGTATAGAATACAAAATAATTTAATGGAGAATTATGAATTGGAGGAACAATGAGGTGGATGATAAAAGTCCTATGCATGCCCCTCATGCACATTCATGTCGATGCCCGTACTCATGCTTAAAGGACAGTAGACAGTGGACTTGGTTTGTCTGATGATATTTCCTCCACTTTATCAGCACTTGTCGATGTTGTTGGGTCCAGCCCTATGACCACTAATGTGTGAAAATGAATCAATTTATCTGCCGCTGACCATGCCAAAATCTCCTCAAAGTACTAGATTAGAGAGAGGCTGCTATTAAACCTCCCCGGCTGTGGGCACAGCAATGGCAGGCAGGGAGAGAGGTAGGCAAGCAGGGAGGGAGAGAGGCAGTTAGGGAGGCAGGCAGGCAGGCAGGCAGGGCCTGGTATTAGCAACACCAAACACGCTCCCTTCAGGAGGTTGGCAAGTAGTCAGGCCATGGCTCTAACCAACTCCCATCCCCTGCTCTCCTCTCTCACCCAGTCCTCCTCAGAGAGGGCTCAGGTTCTGCCAAAGACAGAGGACAGGAGAAGGTTGTGGCATTACAGCAACCCCTCACCCCACACACGCACACATGCACACACACACACCCACCTATTCCCTTCCTCGTCTCCTCTTCTGTAAAAAGATATGCTGATCTGCGCATAGAAATCCAAGCCCAAGGCAGAACAGTAGAGTGGTTCAGTATAGCGGTAGACAGGATCCTGCTGCAGATCCTCCTTAGGGTGTAAATAAATAATAGCCCCTGGATGTACTGTATGCAGTGCTTGCTTTAGGTAGAAGGTCAGCTACTCTTGAATATTGTACAAAATGCCCAACACAATATCTGCTAAATACATAAATAGCAACAGCCTCAAGTATGTGCGTTAATTTTGCACAACGGCACAATGACCCTTAATTATTTCATCCATTGGTGCGGCAGATTTAATTTCTCTATAAAACCAAAGACTGTTGTGAATGTTTTCAGTGCCATTAATGTAATAGCTCTCTCAATCCCAATGTGAAGTAAAATAAAGTGGTTCCTAAGAGCACTTCCTGAGGATGGCGAACTCCAAGGAGGGAAGGACTGTATGGTCATTTCCTTTACAGTAGCAGACTGGCAGTGCACTGCAGAGCCAGAGCCCGACCTTTCAGTCTATCCCATTCATCTGCTACAGCTGTCACTCAACCTTTCAGGTTCATTCTGTAGCTGCAAGGGGTTCAATTAATCTTGGCAAAATGGGAGGACGGCTCATTTTCACCCTTGGTGAGTAGGTTACAGCTCTTCTGGTTACTTGGCTGTTTTCCCTCTGCATGTTTGTCCCAAGGCGCTATGCAGCCAGAATCGCAAGAGCCTTCAGCAGCATAGTCACCAGCCACTTTCAGAGGGACTCAGAAAGTGATGACATGCTCTGGGATTCGATTTTAGTCCCCTGCCTGTCCGGAATGTTTACGAGGGTACCATTATTGGCTTCAATAATAGACCTTTGGGAACAAGGGGAAATGGTGTTGTGAAATTGAGAGCTCACCTTGACATATTTCTCACTTTATCGTCCCTAATTAGTCCTTCACAGCACTACATTTGATTATCATTTGAGGTAGCAGGCCTCTCCAGAACAATTTTGTTTTATTATTTGTTGAGAGACTTTGTGGTCTACTTGACTCTCATGCAAAATACATGGCCTTTGGCCAACACCACACTCAGATTGAAGTAACAGAAGACCAGTTATGTCTCTGTTTGACATGGATTATGATATGGGTTGACTTCATTGTCTTAAAGTACACGTCCTTTATAAACTCAGCAAAAATAAATTTCCTCTCACTGTCAACTGAGTTTATTTTCAGCAAACTTAACATGTGTAAATATTTGTATGAACATAACAAGATTCAACAACTGAGACATAAACTGAACAAGTTCCACAGACATGTGACTAACAGAATTGGAATAATGTGTCCCTGAACAAAGAGGGGGTCAAAATCAAAAGTAACAGTCAGTATCTGGTGTGGCCACCAGCTGCATTAAGTACTGAAGTGCATCTCCTCCTCATGGACTGCACCATATTTGCCAGTTCTTGCTGTGAAATGTTACCAAACTCTTCCACCAAGGTACCTGCAAGTTCACAGACATTTCTAGGGGAATGGCCCTAGCCCTTACCCTCCGACCCAACAGGTCCCAGACATGCTCAATGGGATTGAGATCCGGGCTCTTCGCTTGCCATGGCAGAACACTGACATTCCTGTCTTGCAGGAAATCACGCACAGAACGAGCAGTATGGCTGGTGGCATTGTCATGCTGGAGGGTCATGTCAGGATGAGCCTGCAGGAAGGGTACCACATGAGGGAGGGGGATGTCTTCTCTGTAACGCACAGCATTGAGATTGCCTGCAATGACAGCAAGCTCAGTCCTATGATACTGTGACACATCACCCCAGACCATGACGGACCCTCCACCTCCAAATCGATCCCACTCCAGAGTACAGAGTAACACTCATTCCTTTCGATGATAAACGCGAATCCGACCATCACCCCTGGTGAGACAAAACCGCGACTACTCGTCAGTGAAGACCACTTTTTGCCAGTCCTGTCTGGTCCAGCGACTGTGGGTTTGTGCCCAAAGGCAACGTTGTTGCCGGTGATGTCTGGTGAGGTTCTGCCTACAACAGGCCTACAAGCCCTCAGTCCAACTTCTCTCAGCCTATTGCGGACAGTCTGAGCACTGATGGAGGGATTGTGCGTTCCTGGGGTAACTCGGGCAGTTGTGTGATGTTCGGATGTACCGATCCTGTGCAGATGTTGTTACACATGGTCTGCCACAGCGAGAACGATCAGCTGTCCGTCCTGTCTCCCTGTAGCATTGTCTTAGGCGTCTCACAGTATGGACATTGCAATTTATTGCCCTGGCTACATCTGCGGTCCTCATGCCTCCTTGCAGCATGCCTAAGGCACATCCACACAGATGAGCAGGGACCCTGGGCATCCTTATTTTGGTATTTTTCAGAGTCAGTAGAAAGGCCTCTTTAGTGTCCTAAGTTTTCATAACTGTGACCTTAATTGCCATCCATCTTTAAGCTGTTAGTGTCTTAACGACCATTCCACAGGTGCATGTACATTGTTTATGGTTCATTGAACAATCATGGGAAACAGTGTCTAAATGACAGGGTCCTGAAAAAGGGATGTTTCTTTTTTTGCTGAGTTTAGTCTTAGTATTCAAAACTTAATGGAAGCTTCCCACCCGCAATGCTCAGCATCTCCACATCCCTCCCTGACAATCTGACAAATATGTCCAGGAAAGAGCTGTTTTAATTCGGTTCTTCTCTCATTAGAATCACCACAGTCTTTATTCAATTGGATGTTTGACTGTCTTCTAGGAGCTCCTTTTGAATGTTTTATGATATTTATAGAATCGCATTGGGGAAAGTATTTCTGTGATTGTGTGGATTAACTATGTGCAGGCTTGTAAATGATTCCCTGATGATTTCTCTAACATGCATAACGTGGTTAGTGAGTACAGTCTACTATAGCTAGCACATTACATTATGCCAGTGAACACATCCCACAGCAACGTGACCTCTAATCACGTATCATATTACACGTTTCATTCCACAGCTGTGAACCAACGGCAATCTGGGCACGTCTGCGGCTCCAGACGCAGTCAACCACAACAATGAGAAAATCCCTTTACACGCTCCAACAATTGAATACAATGTGAGTTGAAATTATATGCTGCCTCTCCCGGAGGTACCCCACTGGACGCCTTAAAAGGTAATATACCTTCTGCTACAGAGTGCAATCACACGGTTCACACCTTGACTCTGGATAATTAGAAGGGCTTGAGGAAATGAGAGGAGCTGCACTTGCCGTAAAACAGAGGCTTAAGTAATCTCCCTGAGATGAGAGACCTTATAAAGAACACTGTCCGTGCGTCCTTGTTGGATCAGTGGTCTAGCATACCGTGAACATCCTGCCAGTGTTGGGATGGAGACGTGGTTAGCGGTTCCCTCTCGGCAGTAGTTAACAAGCTGTGCTGCTTTAAAAATATTACTAAAAAGACTCCTACACCAGTTTTAAATATAACAGAGAGGCTTTATGTAAGAATGAGTAATGTGACAGCTACTAACATCAGGGTATTTTAGGATATAGTAATACTCTTCTTTCAGACTCATGTTAAAAACAACGTCCATTTGATTTACAATGAAACAGACACAGCGTCCTCTTTTGAAGTTGGGATGGGGAAACGAGTGTACTGTACGAGTGGACATACTGCACTGTTCTCACTGCTCAGCTCTCTCCTGACAGGTCCAATCAGATCGGAGATGAATGACAAGGCATTCTCCCTTGTCTGTCTGTTTGCCTGTTTGTCTGTCTGCCATCAGCAGTGCTGACTGAGAGCCTTCTATGAATAGTTCAGTCAGCGCTGTTCTGGTAGGCACAGTACTTCACGTTCTCCTGGGGATCTGATCACTACTTCCCCGTCATCCCCCCACAGACTGCTAGTGTGCCAGCCCGGAACAGTACTGGCTTGGCATGACTGCAGTGGGCGTAGAAACTAAAGTCACAGCGAAGTGGGAGTTGCCCACACATTTAATCTTGATTTGATACTGCGGATACACAGGAAGGAAAAAAACAAAATCATTGACTGAGGAAATTCACTGTCGACAGAAAAGAGAGGGGGAAAACCATTGGGTTTGATAGATTGGAGCAGTGGTTCCCAAACGTATTATAGTCCTGTACTCCTTCAAACATTCAACCTCCAGCTGCATGCCCCCTCTAGCACCAGGGTCAGCACACTCTCAAATGTTTTTTTTTTTTTGCCATCATTGTACGATACATTTATTAAACATAAGAATGAGTGTGAGTTTTTGTCACAACCCGGCTCGTGGAAAGTGACAAAGAGCTCTTATAGGACTAGGGTACAAATAATATTATAATAATAAACAATACTTTTGCTCTTTATTTAACCATCTTACATATACTGTACAACCTTATTTGTTCATCAAAAATTGTGAATAATTCACCACAGGTTAATGAGAAGGGTGTGCTTGAAAGGATGGACATAACTCTGGAATGTTGGGTTGTATTGGAGAGAGTCTCAGTCTTAAGTCATTTTTACACACAGTCTGTGCCTGTATTTAGTTTTCATGCTATTGAGGGCCAAGAATCCATTCTCACATAGGTACGTGGTTGCAAAGGGCCTCAGTGTCTTAACAGTGTGATTTGTCAAGGCAGGATACTCTGAACGCAGCCAAATCCAGAAATCTGGCAGTGGCTTCTGATTAAATTTTCACAGAACCGCGTGTTGCAATTTCGATGAGGCTCTCTTGTTCAGATATCGGTAAGTGGACTGGAGGCAGGGCATGTAAGAGATAACAAATCCAGTTGTTTGTGTCATCCATTTGGGGAAAGTATCTGCGTAATTGCGCACCCAACTCACTCAGGTGCTTCGCTATATCACATTTGACATTGTCCTTAAGCTTGAGTTCATTTGCTCACAAAAAATCATATAATGATGGAAAGACCTGTGTGTTGTCCTTGTTAATGCAGACAGAGAAGAGCTCCAACTTCTTAATCATAGCTTCAATTGTGTCCCGCACATTGAATATAGTTGTAGAGAGTCCTGTAATCCAAGATTCAGGCGAGAACAAACATTACCCAGATAGGCCAGTCGTGTGAGAAACTCGTCATCTTGCAAGCGGTCAGACAAGTGAAAATTATGGTCAGTAAAGAAAACTTTAAGCTCGTCTCTTAATTTTTAAAAACGTGTCAATACTTTGTCTCTTGATAACCAGCGCAGTATGTTGTAAAAGCGTTACATGGTCGCTGCCCATATCATTGCATAGTGCAGAAAATACACGAGAGTTCAGGGGCCATGCTTTAACAAAGTTAATCATTTTCACTGTAGTGTCAAAAACGTCTTTCAAGCTGTCAGGCATTCCCTTGGCAGCAAGAGCCTCCTGTGAGAGAGTAATGGTTAATGTGATTGGATGTTAATTATTTGACTAGGCTACCTGTATTTGACATTGTGTTGTTATTTCGCTGAACACTAGATGTTTAATTTTATTTTTGGCAGTGAAACGAGTCTACTCATGCGAGAGAAAAAAACGAACCGAAATTTATAGCCCGTTGGAAAATATAAATGTGAAGAAAAACAAAATGTAAAAAATAAAAAATATATTAAAAAAAAAAGTTTCAAAAAACCCTGACGGCATTGCGCGTACCCCAGTTTGGGAATACCTGGATTAGAGAACTCGGTGTGAGGATAAGTATTCAACCAATAGCTGAATCGACAGTCTATTAACTGAACTTGTAGATGATAACTGATCATTTATTTCACCCTGATTCCTTTAGGACATTTTCCTCCATCTGTCCATCAGGGTCTATTTCTCCCATGTCTGTCTCCTGGTCTGTCTCTTCTGTTTATCTCTTGGAGCCTCTCAACAGTCCATTTATCCTAATCAGTCTCCTGCCTCGTCTCTAGTCCAACCTTCCAGGCCTGGGACTCTGCACTCGTGCCATGGACACCCAGCCTCAAAGTGATCAGGCCCAGTAGAAAAGCTCCCATTTTGGGCTCTAAATGATCACCCCTGTGCCAGCTCCCTGGAGAGCCTTGGGAAATGAGTCTCTCTCTCTCCTCTTTACAGCAGAGCACTGATGTTTTAGTTTAGCTGTTCAAGAGAAGCCTCCCTCTGAGAAAACTAGCAGGTTGAGCTTTTCTGCCTTTGAGCAGAACCACAGTCTAATTGCCATCAGTTTGTGTGTGTGTGAGAGAGAGAGAGCGAAAGAGAAAAGGGAGTGAGAGAGACAGAGAGAGAGAAAGAGAGACACCCTAACGAAGGAGAGAAGTGCTCACGTAGCAGATCACGTTACTGACACACTAAGGGAGAATGGTGACTAATTGCTGAATGGAGGAAAAATGCTATTGCTGAGAAAGTTTCAATTGTTTTAATAAAGCAATGGGCTGCAGATGTTACAAAGACTATGATGTTATAATCATTTGGTGGGTGCTTATATTTGTCGTTTTTCATGGAAATGTGTTTTTCACATTTTCCAACTCCCCCTGAGATACTGTAGGCCATGTCCAATTAGCGTTAAGTGCCTTGCCCAAGGGCACATCAACAGATTATTTCATCTTCTTGGCTCGGGGATTCAAACTAGCAACCTTTAGGTTACTGACCCAACGCTCTAACCGCTTGGCTACCTGCCACCCACTGCCTAGCCTACTAATCATTGTGTGGGACAACAAGATGATTTTCTGACCGAATCCATTGACCTAGCTAAACTGCACAACATTTCACAGGAATAAGTATGTGAAATATACTGTACATGTTCACCTGTGTGTGTATCTAATAGGATATAGAGAGTGCAGGTGATTCAAGCTGTTTGTATGTATTGGGGGTGGCCCCGGTCACAGGAAGACGACATGTTCACTGGAGCTCCCTGTTGACACTCAACCATGTGTTACATTCGCTCAAGGCAAAAAAAAAATGACTTCCTGGAATGAGTGATGGGATGTCGGTAGATATGTGGGCTAGCACTCTCCACACGCTGGTAGATAATGGATGCCCTTCCTGCCACTGGCGCACATTGACATGAGGACACGGCTGCCTCCAGCACGCTTCTTTATCAGCTCACCTAGGGATTGTAGCACAGACACACACACTGCCCACCATTGTGTGCCCCATTAACCTCCCTGTGCTCATAACAGTGGCTGTTGTGTGCAAGGTTCCCCTCACCTCGGCCGAGGTATTTATCTGCAGGTAAGCAGTGCACACCTCCTAATGTGATACCGCAACACCTCACTGCAAGGCACACTTATTCCCGCCATGCCCCCTGCTTCAAGGGTAGAGAGAGGTGTCAAAAAAATCAAAAATCAAAAAAAAATCAAAATCAAATTTTATTTGTCACATACATGGTTAGCAGATGTTAATGCGAGTGTAGCGAAATGCTTGTGCTTCTAGTTCCGACAATGCAGTAATAACAAGCAAGTAATCTAACTAACAATTCCAAAAAAAAAACTACTGTCATACACAGTGTAAGGGGATAAAGAATATGTACATAAGGATATATGAATGAGTGATGGTACAGAGCAGCATAGGCAAGATACAGTAGATGATATCGAGTACAGTATATACATATGAGATAAGTATGTAAACCAAGTGGCATAGTTAAAGTGGCTAGTGATACATGTATTACATAAGGATGCAGTCGATGATATAGAGTACAGTATCAACGTATGCATATGAGATGAACAATGTGGGGTAAGTAACATTATATAAGGTAGCATTGTTTAAAGTGGCTAGTGATATATTTACATCATTTCCCATCAATTCCCATGATTAAAGTGGCTGGAGTAGAGTCAGTGTCATTGACAGTGTGTTGGCAGTAGCCACTCAATGTTAGTGGTGGCTGTTTAACAGTCTGATGGCCTTGAGATAGAAGCTGTTTTTCAGTCTCTCGGTCCCAGCTTTGATGCACCTGTACTGACCTCGCCTTCTGGATGGCAGCGGGGTGAACAGGCAGTGGCTCGGGTGGTTGATGTCCTTGATGATCTTTATGGCCTTCCTGTAGCATCGGGTGGTGTAGGTGTCCTGGAGGGCAGGTAGTTTGCCCCCGGTGATGCGTTGTGCAGACCTCACTACCCTCTGGAGAGTCTTACGGTTGAGGGCGGTGCAGTTGCCATACCAGGCGGTGATACAGCCCGCCAGGATGCTCTCGATTGTGCATCTGTAGAAGTTTGTGAGTGCTTTTGGTGACAAGCCGAATTTCTTCAGCCTCCTGAGGTTGAAGAGGCGCTGCTGCGCCTTCCTCACGATGCTGTCTGTGTGAGTGGACCAATTCAGTTTGTCTGTGATGTGTATGCCGAGGAACTTAAAACTTGCTACCCTCTCCACTACTGTTCCATCGATGTGGATGGGGGTGTTCCCTCTGCTGTTTCCTGAAGTCCACAATCATCTCCTTAGTTTTGTTGACGTTGAGTGTGAGGTTATTTTCCTGACACCACACTCCGAGGGCCCTCACCTCCTCCCTGTAGGCCGTCTCGTCGTTGTTGGTAATCAAGCCTACCACTGTTGTGTCGTCCGCAAACTTGATGATTGAGTTGGAGGCGTGCATGGCCACGCAGTCGTGGGTGAACAGGGAGTACAGGAGAGTACAGGTGTGGGAGCATTGCCATGAAAGGCAGAGTTCCTTAGAAATGTGTGCTGTATCTCTCTGCTGTTTTCAAATGTGTTTTTCTGCTTGATTTAGAATGTGTTTCTTTGCTTGATTTAGAATGTGTTTCTTTGCTTGATTTCGAATCTGTTTGTCTGCTTGATTTAGAATGTCTGCTTGATTTAGAATCTTGATTTAGAATGTGTTGTCTGCTTGATTTAGAATGTGTTTGTCTGCTTGATTTAGAATCTGTTTGTCTGCTTGATTTCAATGTGTTTGTCTGCTTGATTTAGAATGTTTTGGTCTGCTTGATTTAGAATCTGTTTGTCTGCTTGATTTCAATGTGTTTGGCTGCTTGATTTAGTATGTGTTTGTTTCCTTGATTTCAATGTGTTTGTCTACTTGATTTAGAATGTGTTTCGTCACTTAATTTCAATGTGTTTATTTATCTATTTATTTAGTACTGTTGTTTGTTTGCTGAGAGGCTGTGAGAGGACATGAAGACATTTGCTGTTGGGAAAGTTTCTTTGTCAGACAGTAATGCACTTGGGAAAAACATGCTCTTCGTAAACGATACTGTGATACATGCATTATTTGCATTGATATGTCAAAGTCTGACATGTCGTCAAAGCAATTTAAGCATAATACTGACCTGAAGTTGTCAAATCCTTTATTAGCCATAATCTGATTGCTTTGCCATGAGTGCGTGCCACAAAATGGAATTGAAGTTTTCTCTCTAAACAAAGCTGAACTTGCATTATAGGCAATAAATCCACTTTGATTATTTATTTTCTCCTCACTACCCCGAGCAATCAGGAAAAATCTATAACATATGCAAACATCCAACCAAACAAGATTTGCAAATCAGACAAAAAAAAAACACAGAGCTAAACCAAACAGAGGAAGTCACTCGTGCGATAAGTATTAGTCTGGGAAGTTAAACAATTTTACAGATTCCGTTTAATTTTGGCATGGGCGGTTTAAGCTACCGAATGAAAGTCAGAGATGAATAACTAAGCTAACATGGTGTGTGTGTGTGTGTGGTGGCGGGGTCTCTTCATGTGTGAAGTACTCATTTGGCCCGACAGAAATATTGACGTTTCACACTTCCTTGTCCTTTTAAAACTGAGAATAAAATCGAGAGAATCTTTTACTGGGAGCACTTACCCCAGTCATCCATATAACTCCTTCCTTCCTACCATGAGTTAACAGATAAACTGGGGGGATTTATTAGAAGGAGAAGTATATTGGATTTAGTTGTTTAGAAGGGGAGCAAATAAGCTGTCAAATAGCACCAGGGAGTCCAGTACTGTCACCAAGGGAAGGGATGGGGAGGAATACCTAACACCAGGAGTGAGAAGGAAAATACAGTACACAACCACAGTACAACTGAGGGCCTCACTTTCACCATACTACAAAGAAAGAGGCAAAGGGCCCTGTCATGTTTGAATTTAGCCATCTGCCCAGTCACATTTTTGTTGAGGCTTAAATAAGGTTATTCTAAGCCCTCTTCATCAACAGTTGCACATAAAAGGTTTATTTTCTTGTCTTTAGTGTAAGATGAAAAATAACATAGGGGTAAATCCAGCTGGAAACCCAAAGAGATGGGAAAAATGTATGTTTTAACAGGGCAACAGATTTAGCTGCAAAGTGTTTTAGGGAGTTTCAGGGGAGACATGGGCAGGCAGGCTGAGCTTTGAGTGGGAAAGAGCCTCTCTCTTTCAGCTGGCGATACAAAGAGCCTGCGTGCACTCACACTGTTCACTTGTAATGTGATGGAAAGAGCTCCAGGGATGTGGTGCATTCAGGCTGTGTCCTGGTTACACTGTGTTGGTGATGGTGCTACACTTCAGTCTCCAGGCCCTGGGCCTTTGTATGTGGCTGAAGGGAGAGAGGGAGGCCATGCATGATAGCAGGTTCTTTCTTATTTCCTGGCTCCTTCTTAAGGTAGTTACATAAGCATTGAGAATGGACTCAATCCTGTTTACTAGGCTTAATGATTTTCATTCTGTCTGCTAGAAATAAGAATAGAGGTTTGTACAAAGTTTTTGAAAAAGGCCCTTGGTGGTTCGATACTGTAGATTTTTCTGAAGAAGTATATACACACGTAATCACCTGTATACCTTTTTGAGTCGATACATTATGAACTCATTATGAACGCTTGAAGGTGAAAATGAAGGTCAAACTTTGGTTCTAAGAGCAGGCTCAGATTATTTCTATCATTTCTTACCAATATAAATGATGTAGATGCTTCTGGTCTGTGTCTTTTTATCCCCTCTGGGACCATCTATTCACATTTCAGCACACTTCCAACAATATAATTTATTAAATCTATTGAAACCTCCACTTTATATGGGGCTTAGAATGAAATCAGTTATCTCTGCTCCCTTCCTCCTTGCGGTTTGCAATGTGGAACATGATCTGCGTCGACTCGAGTCTCCACAGCCTACTTCAGCCGCATCTGCCTCACTCTCACCACGAGGCATTTAAGTGGCAATTTGGGCCGTATTGAACTCTGCTAAAAGCACAGAGAGCAATTTGTCATGCATTTCATTGCCCGAGACGAAAGTTCAGAGGTAATATCGGACGTTTTATGAACTGTGAGCAATATGGGACCGGGGGCAGCGTGTGGGGTTCAAGTGTTAAGGTTTGCCCGTTTCAGCCAAACTAGGATTTTCCTCTTCGCTACCCTCCATCCTCCAGCTGGGCTTGGTCATCATTTTTCACTGAGGCCACCAGGCCTGAAAAGGATATCTGGCTTTGATTAATGTAACAGGGGCCTCCCTACTCTGTGATCCATCAGGGCTGATAGGTGTACAGTACTGAACCCCACAATGGCATCAGGGACAGCAGACTGTCTCTGAGTCTCAGGAGACACCATGAGGACAGACCACCTGCTCTCTCATTTAAGCCCTCCCTGGATCGTGGTAGACACAGACATGTTGAAAGATGGAGAACACTGTCTGTACTGTAGAACCATTTGAGCAAGCCTAATGCAGCAGCAGCAGAATACTGTGTCCTCATGGGAGGCAAATGTGTAAACTCTGCTTTGTACTAGAGCTACACAAAGCAGTCTCAGCTCAAATTGTGCATGTGTCTCACCTTCAGGGAATTACTGCACAAGCTGTAAATACGATTTGGATTAATCCTTAATAATCTACACAAAGCATGGAAATCCCATAGAAAAAAAGTAAATGAAAAGTGTCATTAATTTGCTCCAGCTTGTTATTCTTCCCCAGAATCCTGCAAACTTGTGAAATAAAGGATTAAAATGGAGGGCTCTTGTTTGTTTTTTACATTCTAAATACCGAACTCCCAGGGAGTCAATGCATCCTCACTTTAGCTACACTTTAAACCGATCAAACTCTTTCCTTTCCCCTCAATCGAGACCAAGATACCATCTCCATCTCCAGGAAGGTCTATCTCGTAGAGGAGCCAAGACACATGAGGTGCATTAGATAGCCTCTCCATCCTCCTCCCAGCTGACCATTAGTACCATAAACCCTCCTCTCTCCTATTTCGTCAGGCCTTTCTAGCAGTTCCGTTAGATGTGATAGAAAGTACATGTATCCTCTCTCTACTCATCCTGACAGCTGAACGCTGGTCAGAGTCCACCCTAAACACAAGGTCATTTCAATGACATAATGCTGTGTATGATGTGTATGATCCTCTGTAAACCAGTAGCCAAGCTGAAGCGTTACAGCTGACAGATTGTATCTGTGGATTCACCTTGGGCCTTAAGGCAGAAAAAGAGCAGAGTTGTAGTTCAGGATCATGGTTATGGCTACCTACGGTCAGGCAAGGCTGGGTGAAGATGTAGGCTTGTACCCTGGGGATGAAGAGCTGTAGTGGTGGGCTAGCTTGACAGGAAGACCTCATGTTTTATAGGACACAGATATCATGTGCTGCTTTTCTCATCCTTGAGAGGTTGCTTAAGTTAGCTTTGTGTTTAGGTTCAACTGCATGGTGATGGTTATTTTTTGAATAATTTCTGCTATTTAAAACACACACACACAAACCTCTATGAACCCTCCATATGTGTGTATGTTAATCTGATGAGAAAAAAACTTTAATCTTTGTTTCTACACCCTGTTCTTTTGTATTGTCAGGGTTTATTCATGAACTATCCTGGATCAGTGGTCACGTACACAGATTTGCAGATGTTATCACAGGTGCAGCGAAATGCTTGTGTTTTTAGCTCCAAAGTGCAGTAATAATACCTAGCAATACGCACATAATCCCAAAAAGTTAAATGAAAGAGACTAGAACGAGCAATGTCAGAGTCCAGAAAATATTCACACCTCTTGACTTTTTTCACATTTTGTTGTATTACAGCCTGAATTTAAATGAATTGAGATTTTGTGTCACTGATCTACACACAATACACCCATAATGTCAAAGTGGAATTGTGTTTTTAGAAATGTTTACGTATTAATTACACATTTAAAGCTAAAATGTCTTGAGACAGTAAGTATTCAATCCTTTAGTTATGGCAACCATAAAAACGTTGTGCTTAACAAGTCACATAATAAGTTGCATGGACTCACTCCGTGTGCAATAATAGTGTTTAACATGGTTTTTAAATGACTATCCCATCTCTGTACCACACACATACAATTGTAAGGCCCCTAAGTCGAGCAGTGAATTTCAAGCACAGATTCAAGCACAAAGACGAGAGAGGTTTTCCTATTGTTTGCAAAGGAAGGCACCTATTGGTAGACATTGAATATCCCTTTGAGCATGGTGCAGTTATTTATTTTACACTTTTGGATGGTGTATCAATACACCCAGTCACTTCAAAGATACAGGCGCCCTTCCTAAATCAGTTGCCGTTAGAGGAAGGAAACCACTCAGGGATTTCACCATCAGGCCAATGGTGACTTTAAAACAGTTACAGAGTTTATGAATGGCTGTGATAGGAGAAAACTAAGGTGGATCAACTAAACGGTAGTTACTCCACAATACTAACATACATGACAGAGTGAAAAGAAGGAAGCCTTTACAGAATACAAATATTCCAAACATGTATCCTGTTTGCAACGAGGCACTAAAGTAAAACTGCAGCAACAAAAAAAACGTGGCAAAGAAATGAACTTTTTGTCCTGAATAAAACATGTTATGTTTGGGGCTGCATCATGTTATGGATATGCTTGTCATCGGCAAGGACTAGGGAGTTTTTTATGATAAAAATAAACGGAATAGAGCTAAGCACAGGCAAAATCCTAGAGGAAAATCTGGTTCAGTCTTCTTTTCAACAGACACTGGGAGAAAAATTCACCTTTCAGCAGGACAATAACCTAAAACACATAAACAACTCCAGTCTATATTTGGCTATCAAGACGACATTGAATGTTTCTTAGTATTCTAGTTACAGTTGATGTAAATCATCTTGGAAATCTATGGCAAGACTTGAAAATGGCTATCTAGCAATGATCAACAACCAATTTATACTAAGCTACATGGAATTATTTTAAGGTCATACCAAAGATCATTTTGCTATTTGAGTTTGAATATTATGACCCCTTGAAGTATCAAAAATATATAAAAAATTAAGTACTTTGAAAGGCTGGTCAAGGCTCACAACACCATTATCGCAGGAAACCTTGACCCACTATAACTCACGTACCTCCCCAACAGATTCACAGATGACGAAATCACCATTATACTCCACATTTCCATTTCCCACCTGGACAAAAAGGAACACCTATGTGAGAATGCTATTCCTTGACTACAGCTCAGCATTCAACACCATAGTGCCCTCAAAGGTCATCACTAAGCTAAGGACCCTGGGACGAAATACCTCCTTCTGCAAATGGATCCTGCACTTCCTGAAGGATCACCCCCAGGTGGTAAGGGTAGGCAACAACACATCTGCCACGGTGATCCTCAACACGGGGGTCCCTCAGGGGTGTTTGCTTAGTCCCCTCCAGTTCTCAGAGTTCACCCACGAATGCATGGCCACGCCCGTCTCCAACGCCATCATTAAGTTTAGGCTGTCTCACCGACAACAAGAGACAGTCTACAGGTCAGAGACCTGGCAGTATGGTACCAGGACAACCACCTCTCCCTCAACGTGAGCAAGAAAAAATAGTTGATCATAGACTACAGGAAAAGGAGTGCCGAGCACTCCACCATTCACACTGACGGCACTGTAGTGGAGCGGGTTGAGAACTTCAAGTTCCTTGGCATCTACATCATTACCATACTATTATGGTCCAAACACACCAAGACAGTAGTGAATTGGGCACGACAACGTCTTTTTCCATCTCAGGAGACTGAAAAGATTTGGTATGGGTCCTCTGATCCTAAAAAAGTTATAAAGCTGCACCATCGAGAGCTGGTTGCATCACCACTTGGTATGGCTACTGCTCGGCATCCTACCCCAAGGCTCTACAGAGGGTAGTGCATATGGCCCAGTACATCACTGGGGCCAAGCTTCCTGCCAGATTCCTGCCCCAATACCAGGCGGTGTCAGAGGAAGGCCCTACAAATGGTTAAATTCTCCAGCCACCCTAGTTATAGTCTGTTCTCTCAGCTACCGCATGGCAAGCAGTACCGGAGCGCCAAGTCTTAGTCCATTATGCTCCTTAACAGCTTCTACCCCCAAACCATTAGACTGCTAAACATTTAATCAAATGGCTACCCAGACTATTTGCATTGACCCCTTTTTTCTACGCATAGTCACTATACCCAAGAAAGCTAAGGTAACTGAATTAAATTACTATCGCCCCGTAGCACTCACTTGTGTTATCATGAAGTGCTTTGAGAGACTAGTCAATGATCATATTACCTCCACCCTACCAGTCACACTAGACCCACTCCAATTTGCTTACCGCCCCAATAGGTCCACAGACGATGCAATCGCCATCACACTACACACTGCCCTATCCCATCTGGACAAGAGGAATACCTATGTCAGAATGCTGTTCATTGACTACAGCTCAGCATGCAACACCATAGTACCCTCCAAACTCATCATTAAGCTTGAGACACTGGGTCTTCACACCGCCCTGTGCAACTGGGTCCTGGACTTCCTGATGGGCCGCCCCCAGGTAGTGAAGATAGGAAACAACATTTCCACTCCTCTGACCCTCAATACTGGGGCCCCACAAGGGTGCGTTCTCATCCCCCTCCTGTACTCCCTGTTCATCCAAGTCTGCATGGCCATGCACGCCTCCAACTCAATCATCAAGCTTGCGGACGACACTACAGTGGTAGGCTTGATTACCAACAACGACGAGACAGCGTACAAGGAGGAGGTGAGGGCCCTAGGAGTGTGGTGTCAGGAAAATAACCTCTCACTCAATGTCAGCAAAACAAAGAGATGATTGTGGACTTCAGGAAACAGCAAAGGGAGCATCCCCCTATCCACATCAATGGAACAGCAGTGGAGAAGATGGAAAGTTTTAAGTTCCTCTGTGTACAGTACATATCACCGACAAACTGAAATAGTCCATGCACACAGACAGTGTGGTGAAGAAGCCGCAACAGCTCCTCTTCAACCTCAGGAGGCTGAAAAATGTGTCTTGTCACCAAAAACCCTCACTAACTTATCACGATAGCACCGGCTGGTACGGCAAGTGCACCGCCCACAACCGCAGGGCTCTCCAGAGGGTGGTGCGGTCTGCACAATGCAAACTACCTGCCCTCCAGGACACCTACAACACCCGATGTCACAGGAATGCAAAAAAGATCATCAAGGACAATAACCACCCGAGCCACTGCCTATTCACCACGCTTCCATCCAGAAGGCGAGGTCAGTACAGGTGCATCAAAGCTGGGACAGAGAGATTGAAAAACAGCTTCTTTCTCAAGGCCATCAGATTGTTAGACAGCCACCACTAGCACAGAGAGGCGGCTGCCTACCTACAGACTTGATATCATTGGCCACTTTAATAAATGGAACACTGGTCACTTTAATAATGCCACTTTAAGAATGTTTACATATCTCACATTACTCAACTCACATGTACAGTATATACTGTATCCTTCACTATATATTCTTCACTATCTATTGCATCTTAGCCTCTCTGTCACTGCTCTTCCATATATTTTATACTTATATATTCTTATCCCATTCCTTTGATAGATTGTGTTTATTATGTTTATTGCCAGGACTACCTGACATGATGACTCCTTGCTGTCCCCAGTCCACCTGACCGTGCTGCTGCTCCAGTTTCAACTGTTCTGCCTTATTATTATTCGACCATGCTGGTCATTTATGAACATTTGAACATCTTGGCCATGTTCTGTTATAATCTCCACCCGGCACAGCCAGAAGAGGAATGGCCACCCCTCATAGCCTGGTTCCTCTCTAGGTTTCTTCCTAGGTTTTGGCCTTTTCCTAGCCACCGTGCTTCTACACCTGCATTGCTTGCTGTTTGGGGTTTTAGGCTGGGTTTCTGTACAGCACTTTGAGATATCAGCTGATGTACGAAGGGCTATATAAATACATTTGATTTGATTTGATTATGTTTTGTTGTCAAATTTGTTAGATATTAGGTTTTGTTGTGGCATTGTTAGATATTACCTGTTAGATACTGCTGCACTGTCGGATCTAGAAGCATAAGCATTTCGCTACACTAGAAATAACATCTGCTAACCATGTGAATGTGACCAATACAATTGTATTATATTTTATTTTATGCCCCTACCTACATGTACATATTACCTCAATTTACTTTGAGTAACCTGTACCCCCGCACATTGTCTTGATACTGGTAGCCCCTGTCTACAGCCTTGTTATTGTCATTTTATTGTGTCACTTTTTTTCGTTTTTATTTTGCATTGTTGGTTAAGTGCTAAGTATGCATTTCATGGTAAGGTCGACACCTGTTGTATTCGGCGCATGTGACAAATAACATTTGATTCGATTTTTTTAAATGATTTAAAAAAGGAATCAGGAAACATTTGACATATATTTAACCCCTTATCTTTTGGCAGTAAACAGTATCCATATAGACTTCCATTCATTTTTTCAACTGGTACCGGGGGACCTTCAGATGAGTCTTGTGAGATCTGTGGAAAACTCCCAACATGTACGTGTTCGTGAGAGTCTCACCTTTCCACAGAGTGTTCATATTAGTGTGTAGCTGTCACGGATCCCATTACGCAAACCTGGTCCCTTTTCCCAGTTGTATAAGTGTATAAGTGCGTCCGTTGTTCACCATTGTCCTGTCAATTATTGTTCCAATGTCCATTGGTCGTGTGAGTACCTGTGCTATGTTGTTTTGGCTTTCGTGCCATGTGTATTGTGCAGATGATTACGGGTCTCGTCCCGTGTGATAATCATTTTGCGATTGTGTAGTTATTCAAGGTACTCCTCGCTCTTTTGTTTGGGTCTCAACCCTGTGTTTTGTATAGAGTTTGTTTGGTCTTTGTCCCCGTGCCTGTACATGGCACGCTGTAATTTGGGTAAATAAAAACCCATATTACACATTCCTGTGCCTGTCTCCCGATCCCTTTATACCAACGTGACAGCAGCCCAAACTCTTCGGACGCTACAGGCAGACTGTACCGATGGCTGTACAGACTTCAGACAAGTCCCAATATCATAAGTGGGGGCCGTAGAGCAAAACTGAGAACACCATTGTGCTCGTTGGAGTCTCATCTTTCCATAGCTTGTGGGCGCTACAGACGATTTGAGAATACCGATTTTCGAGACTTCTCATGACCTGACAAACACCGCTCTAAGCACTGTCACCTTTTACCACAGATAAGGAAGTGTGACATTGGCAGGTGTGGTGGATTGAGAAGCATCCAATACCTTTGGGTCGTGGACCATTCTTGATACTGTACACACAGGAAACTGTTGAGCATGACACACTCAAACTGGTGCGCCTGGCACTTACAACCATAACCCTTTCAAAGGTACTTAAATGTTTTGTCTCTCCCATTCACCCTCTGAATGGCACACATACACAATCCATGTCTCAATTGTCTCAAGTATTAAAAATCATTATTTAACCTGTTTCCTCCCCTTCATTGACACGGATTGTAATGGATTTAACAAGTAACATCAATAAGAGATCCTAGCTTTCAACTGGATTCACCTGGTCAGTCTATGTCATGGAAAGAACAAGTGTTCCTAACATTTTGTACACAACTTGAGGCTGTTCTGAGGGCAAAAGGGGGTGAATTTCAATATTGGAAGGTGTTCCTAATGTTTTGTACACTCAGTGTATATACTCTATAATGGTGTGTACAGACAGTAATGACAGTATATTTAAATGTGTGTATAGCAGCAGTTATAAAAGGATGAGTCATGACTAGAATTCAGTATATAAAGAAATGTCCTCTCACTGTCAACTGCGTTTATTTTCAGCAAACTTAACGTGTAAATATTTGTATGAACATAACAAGATTCAACAAGAGACATAAACTGAACAAGTTCCACAGACATGTGACTAACAGAAATGGAATAATGTGTCCCTGAATAAAGGGGGGGTTCAAAATCAAAAGTAACATTCAGTATCTGGTGTGGCCACCAGCTGCATTAAGTCCTGCAGTGCATCTCCTCCTCATGGACTCCAGTTCTTGCTGTGAGATGTTACTTCACTCTTCCACCAAGGCACCTACAAGTTCCTGGACATTTCTGGGGGGAATAGCCCTAGCCCTTACCCTCCAATCCAACAGGTCCCAGATGTTCTCAAAGGGATTGAGATCCGGGCTCTTCGCTGGCCATGGCAGAACACTGACATTCCTGTCTTGCAGGAAATCACGCACAGAACGAGCAGAATGGCTGGTGGCAATGTCATGCTGGAGTGTCATGTCAGGATGAGACTGCAGGAAGGGTTCCACATGAGGGAGGAGGATGCCTTCCCTGTAACGCACAGCGTTGAGATTGCCTGTAATGACAACAAGCTCAGTCCGATGATGCTGTGACACACCACCCCAGACCATGACGGACCCTCCACCTCAAAATCGATCCCGCTCCAGAGTACAGGGCTCGGTGTAACGCTCATTTCATTCAACGATAAACGCGAATCCAAACATCACCCCTGGTGAGACAAACCTGCGACTCATCAGTGAAAAGCACTTTTTGCCAGTCCTGTCTGGTGTAGCGACTGTGGGTTTGTGTTGTTGTTGTTGCCGGTGATGTCTGGTGAGGATCTGCCTTACAAGCCCCCAGTCCAGCCTCTCTCAGCCTATTGCAGACAGTCTGAGCACTGATGGAGGGATTGTGCATTCCTGGTGTAACTCGGGCAGCAGTTGTTACCATCCTGTACCTGTCCCGCAGGTGTGATGTTCGGATGTACCAATCCTGTGCAGGTGTTGTTACATGTGGTCACGTGGTCTGCCACTGCGAGGACGATCAGTTGTCTTTACTGTCTCCCTGTAGCTCTGTCTTAGGCATCTCACAGTACGGACATTGCAATAAATTGCCCTGGCCACATCTGCTGTCCTCATGCCTTCTTGCAGCATGCCTAAGGCACGTTCATACAGATGAGCAGGGTCCCTGGGCATCCTTCTTTAGGTGTTTTTCAGAGACAGTAGAAAGGCCTCTTTAGTGTCCTAAGTTTTCAAAACTGTGACCTTAATTGTCAACCGTCTGTAAGCTGTTAGTGTCTTAACTACCGTTCCACAGGTGCATGTTCATTAATTGTTTATGGTTTATTGAACAATCATGGAAAACAGTGTTTAAACACTTTACAATGAAGATCTGTAAAGTTATTTGGATTTTTACAAATTATCTTTGAAAGACAGGGTCCTGAAAAAGGGACGTTTTTTTGTTGTTGATGAGTTTACAGTTGAAGACGGAAGTTTACATACAATTCCTGACATTTAATCCTAGTAAAAATTCAATTTCTTACGTCAGTTAGAATCACCACTTTATTTTCAGAATGTGAAATGTCAGAATAATAGTAGAGAGAATGATTTATTACAGCTTTTTTTTATTTCATCACATTCCCAGTGGGTCAGAAGTTTACATACACTCAATTAGTATTTGGTTGCATTGCCTTTAAATTGTTTAACTTGGGTCAAATGTTTTGGGTAGCCTTCCACAAGCTTTCCACAATAAGTTGGGTGAATTTTGGCCCATTCCTCCTGACAGAGCTGGTGTAACTGAGTCCGGTCTGTAGGCCTCCTTGCTCGCACACGCTTTTTCAGTTCTGCCCACAATATTTCTATAGGATTGAGGTCACGGCTTTGTGATGGCCACTCCAGTACCTTGACTTTGTTGTCCTTAAGCCATTTTCCAACAACTTTGGAAGTATGCTTAGGGTCATTGTCCAATTGGAAGACCCATTTGAGATCAAGCTCTCAAGATGTCTTGAGATGTTGCTTCAATATATCCACATAATTTTCCCTCCCAATGAAGCCATCTATTTTGTGAAGTTCACCAGTCCCTCCGGCAGCAAAGCACTCACACAACATGATGCTGCCACCACCGTGCTTCACGGTTGGGATGGTGTTCTTTGGCTTGCAAGCCTCCTCCTTTTTCCTCCAAACATAACAATGGTCATTATGGCCAAACAGTTCTATTTTTGTTTCATCAGACCAGAAGACATTTCTCCAAAAAGTACGATCTTTGTCCCCATGTGCAGTTGCAAACCGTAGTCTGGCTTTTTAATGGTGGTTTTGGAGCATTGGCTTCTTCCTTGCTGAGCGGCTTTTCAGGTTATGTCGATATAGGACTCGTTTTACTATGGATATAGATACTTTTGTACCTGTTTCCTCCAGCGTCTTCACAAGGTCCTCTGCTGTTGTTCTGGGATTGATTTGCACTTTTCGCACCAAAGTACGTTCATCTCTGAGAGACAGAATGCGTCTCCTTCCTGAGCGGTATGACGGCTGCATTGACCCATGGTGTTCATACTTGCGTACTATTGTTTGTACAGATGAACGTGGTACCTTCAGGCATTTGGAAATTGCTCCAAAGGATGAACCAGACTTGTGGAGGTCTACAATTTTTCTGGGCTGATTTCTTTAGATTTTCCCATGATGTCAAGCAAAGAGGCACTGAGTTTGAAGGTAGGCCTTAAAATAAATCCACAGGTAGACCTCCAATTGACTCAAATTATGTCAATTAGCCCATCAGAGGTTTCTAAAGCTATGACATAATTTTCTGGAATGTTCCAATCTGTTTAAAGGCACAGTCAACTCAGTGTATGTAAACTTCTGACCCACTGGAATTGTGATACAGTGAATTATAAGTGAAATAATCTGTCTATAAACAATTGTTTTAAAAATTACTTGTGTCATTCACAAAGTAGATGTCCTAACTGACTTGACAAAACTATAGTTTGTTAACAAGAAATTTGTGAAGTGGTTGACAAACGAGTTTTAATGACTCCAACCTAAGTGTATGTAAACTTCCGACTTCAACTGTATATTAAAAGTGCGTGAAATAGTATGTAAACATTATTAAAGTGACTCTATGTACATAGGTCAGCACTCTCGAATGTGCACGGTAGAGCACCAGGTGGTAACAGTGGTAGCCGCCTAGTAACAGTCTGGTCTTAGTTTCTGTTGGCTGGGTAAATTGCATTGTTAATGGTTTTGTTGTTTATGTCTCACACAGCCATGTCACTGTATGTTTCTTGTAGTTTATAATTAACAACTCATCTACAACACGCTTGTAGGGTTGAATGACATACATGGTCCTCAAATAAGGAGGCTATACACATTTTGACAGGTTAGTACCCTGTAAAGTCTGAATGACAGAAACAATCAGCTTGGGATGGGCAAATTAAAGCAATGAGTCATCAGTGACATCAGTGTGACTCATCGGCCACGCATGATGAATGATGAAAGCTGGTTGGCTTTGTAAAGGCTAAGAAATACCCTGATGCATCTGTATGCAGACTCTAAAGAGTAATCTGTTCTGAATTGAAAAACCACCTGTCCCAAACAAGATCAATGATGCAATTAAACATTGGACTCCTTTTGAGGATGAATGTACCAAACAAACTGGCATTATGAATGTTGACTATATTTACTGACTGCAAGTGTTTATTTCTCCATTTTCTTTTACGATGTATTGTTTCTTGGAAATTTGAATATCCGTTTCATAGCCTTTGCTAATAACACCATCCTTGTGCCACTCACTTACACAGGTACAAGAGCAACTTCATTTAAAAAACAGCTAATGTAACGTTGTCTCCCTTCTCGCATGAGAATATTTCAAATGAGAGTACTTCTCATGCCAAGCTTATTGCATGCTAATTGTCAAATGCTGGGGTTGGATAACACTATTTCAGCTCAGAACACAAGCTTTGCGCAAG
Organism: Oncorhynchus tshawytscha; assembly: GCF_018296145.1. Lineage (NCBI taxonomy): Eukaryota > Metazoa > Chordata > Actinopteri > Salmoniformes > Salmonidae > Oncorhynchus > Oncorhynchus tshawytscha. The sequence continues at coordinate 70,441,794 of NC_056441.1, forward strand.
TCCCACTTTAAAGGTAGACAACTATTTCCTCTTTATTTAAATGGCTTTAAATGCTTATCCTGAGCTCATTCACTCAGGCAGGATGCAGTACCTCTAATATTTCTCATTACACCACATTTTAAACCCGAACAAAGAGGCAGAACGCAGTAAAGTCACCTAAAGGCCCTGTGTGGGTGGTGATATTCACAGCGTTACAGTACACACTCATGTCCATCCTGCTAGGTCTCAAATCTGCGGATAATGTTTGCTTGAAATTGTTAGGTTAGATTACTCGTTGGTTATTACTGAGTTGTCGGAACTAGAAGCACAAGCATTTCGCTACACTCGCATTAACATCTTCTAACCATGTGTATGTGATAAATAAAATTTGATTTGATGATTTGATTTGATATGCCACAACATGAGAGTGATAAAACCATCAGAAGCCAGACAGCATGTGGTGGGATGGGGATGCTATTACTCTGCTCATTCCCACGCGCTGGGATTCAACTCATGTTTTATGGACCACAGGAGAGCCAGTGTGCAGGCAGGCCATGAAAGCTTGACTGTTAGTGGTAATTGTGTAAAGGTGACATGAACCTTTGTGTGGGAGAAAAGGTTATCCTGACTTCTTTTAACACCTTTCCCCCAACCACCCAGCAACGCCTCCCTTACACCTGTGACCAATCATAAAGGGAGGATGGAAGTGCATAGAGATGACATGTCTACGAATACTACCTCACAGCAAGCAGATGGCTATAGCACTTTCAATCAGCACTACAAAGAGAGGGAGTGACACACTCATACATACACACATGAAGTGGTTGAGTTTTATAGCTATGAAAGTGGAACCACTCTCTGAAAGGTATACATTTCAAAAGAATTGTGCATGAAATTCATCTTGGAAAAAAAATATGAAGCCCCTTCTTCTTTTGTCATTTCATTCTCTACATTATTAAAGTTTCCGACTTCACTCAAGACAGTAGAGTGGCTGGAATTGAACTCTTAAATCAGACTGCTGTGTTGGAGATTGAACTGATCTACAGAAGTGTTTTATCCTGGGCTATAAGCAACACCCACAACATCCAGAATGAAGGAATCCGATAGGTACAGCTGACACATGCTTCTGGCATTAAGCCTCACATAGTCTTGAAAACCCGACCCTAGCCAAGTGACTAGGGTCTGGTTTTTGCTTGACGGACTCTTTTAGAAATTTCGATAAGGTAAAAATATATATATATATATATATATATATACGGTGGGTCCTCTTCAGACAGACAACTCTCCCAACAAATCATGAGGCAGACATGCCAATACCTTGCAATTCGAGACCAAAGATTGCAGGCAAAACCTTTGCAGTAGTTTTAGTGAAGGTAGTTGATACAAACTAGTCACTTGTAAAAAATAACCTCTGTAAAAATAACCTCTGTGATCTCCATTTTGCTAGTTAATATTTGATATGTTATTCCATCGGATAAGGTAGTGACGAAGGCAGTGACGTAGCTCTTCTATGCCAAACTGACGTTCTATTACTTATAGACGCTGTTAAGCCGGAGAGACTAAGCCTCACACTGTTCTGTTTTATCTAGAGCACTTTGTGCATTTATAAGATTAACAATAAAAATCACATGTTTACAATGACAAATGTACGCTATCCTGTAAGGTCAGATTGGTATAAATAATACAGTTTTCAACAGTCAATTCAGGAAGTAAACTAAAATTACAATTCAATTATAGAAATATTGGCATTTATTTTCAATGACTTCTCCATAAATTAATAAGTAGAAGCTATTTATTTCAAAAGTCTTAACATTTCTGAATTTTTTATTCAAATCACTTCCTGAATTGACTGCATTCTATTCGAATTGAGCCAAGCCCTGGTTTGCATCCCTTTTCCTGATTTAGCTATAGCTGTTTCTGAATCACTGGCTGTCCAGCTGACACAACCACCTGCTGCCATGTAAAGTATTGTGGTGGTCTAGGAGATGCAGAACGAATGACATCTGGCTGCTTAACCAATTGTCCTCCACAGATTTGCATATTGAGATGCATGTTTCCCATCCCATGCTGAAACAATGCAAGCAATCTTGTGATAGTGTAGACTGATGGACCTTCAATTTCACACTGTCTCATCTCCTGACATACTGTACGTAGATACACATTTCTGTAGTCATGTACTGTATAGTCATACTTGGATGGTAGAACAATGTTTCAAATCAACCTCATGTTTTAGAGACATTTTACATCCCAGTAGCCACAGCTTGTCTCTTACATATTGTTTCCCAACCCTATTTCCCTGTGCTGCTACTCCCTCACAACAACACAACAACCCAGACACTGTCACCCTGGAAACGGGATGAAGAGATCTATGGCCAGACAGCAATGCCACGGCCAAGACTCTACTCCAAAAACACAGACCGCTCCATTCCTCTCTGCCCAGACTTAGTCATGCTTCATCTGCACACAGTCGCATTCACAGGCAATGCCACTCATGACTGACTCACTTCCATGTGAAGCAGCAGTAGTATGCCCCCACATACACATACTGCCCCCGTACCATCGCTCCTCCCAGGCAGCCAGCCAGATGCAGCCAGGATGCCTTACAGATTAGGAATGATGTGAAATGTATCATAGTTTGTTCTACTCACAAAAGCTCCATCTCCCTCTCCCTCAGTGCTGTAAATATTGTACTGTTGTTCCTTTTCTCTTTGTTCAACGCAGTCTGTTTGTCATTCAGAGCGAGTGTCACAGTTTAAACAGCAGTCTACATTCTCTCTCTATTATGTCTCCACCTAAGAAGGCCCCAGATAGCTGCTAGTCATGCAGCAGCAGTAGCAGTATTGGCCAGCCTCAAACAACTTGCGGTACCACCAGTCTTGCAGACAAGTATAATTGAAGGAGGCCGTGAGTTAAATAGATAGTGCTTTCTTTGAATTCTTGTGTTTTGGATCAACAATGAAAACATCCAACACATCCACTAGCGAGCCAAGGAAGATTTGATACAACATGATTTGTCCAAGAAAGCACTATATACTCTCAGTATACTGTAACTGACAGATGGTGGATGGACTTAGTGCGTACTAAAAGTACATGCTTTGACCAAAAATGACATAATTTCTGTATTAAGTCAACAACCCAGTGGTGCTACATCACAACCAAATGTAAACCCAATGAAGGGCAGTTTTGCTCACCCCCTCCACTGTTGAATAAACACACTGGCATGGCAGCCATACTGTGCAGAAAATGCACTTACTCCCCTTAGCTCATCAATCACCCCCTGCAGTACAGTATATTCAAACCCTAGGAATAAAACATGAGCTGCACATTCAGAAATTCTTACCCATTTTTGTAGCCTGTTTGCTCTTCATTTGCCATATTGGCTTGGCTGGAACTGTATTGATTTCTTCCCCTTTCTCTCCCTTTTATGTGTGGAGTGAAACGCTTGTTTTCCTCCACATCTGTAATCAGCAAGATAGAGCACAGCATCCGTTCCATCTGACAAAGCCCTGGTTGCTAGCATGCTAGTGTTTAATATGAATACATTAGACAGCCTTTGAAACACATCCTTGTGGTAAGTGGATGGGCAACAGGCTATGTTCATCCACTACCAATTTATTTTTCATTTTCACCCAAAACCTTTCTATCACCACCTTTGTTTTTTTAACCTCGCCAATCACCACAGTAATGATGAGTACTAAGAGCATGTGAATGCTTTAGAGGTTGTTCCATGAGCTAGGGATTTTCCAGTATGATATCAGTTAGTCCAGTTAGAGACTCAAGTTTCAGCCGCAGTGCATAAAACCAGACTCCAATGGGAATCAATTGGTGGGGGTTCTGTGCGTTGCATATTTACGAGTGATTAGCAGTTGCCAATTTGAATTTGATTGGGCCAAAGTGTAAGGAAATGAAATGATTGGCTGTAATACTGTCAGGTGTAGCTGTAAACACCAGGTCATAAAGCGGCTCATTTACATGGAATTAATTCATGCATAAAAGGTTTGCCTTTGTCAAGTATTATTATCTCATTATTATCTCACAATTTGACAAGCACTTGATAATGCCTATAATTTCACAGCGGCCATGAAAAAGCAAAAGCCTATGACAATCTACTATCACCCATAGTAAGAAAGTCAACCTATTCTATTCTGTGCGAGAAATAAATATTCCAAACATAGTATGGGACAGTTGTGGGATGTGATAGAGCGTTTTTATGCAATGTGGCTGATGCAACAGATCAGAACGTTTAGCTTAAAATGTTGATAAACTATGAGGCTATTTCTTCACATTATAAGCGCAGCAAAGCTATAAGCCCAAATGTTCCATTAACGGAAAACACCATTATCAAAAGTGACCGCAAATGCAATTATGCATGTAATGCTTTTATTATAAAGGTGCATTTTTATGGTGACAATTATCTTCCCCAAACATGAAACTCACACGCTACTAATGGATGCCAGTTAGGCTCTACACCCCTTGTAAAGAGGATTAATGTGCTTAATTTTAAGAAATGACTTGGCCACTTAAGTTGTGATGCAAACCTTATTAAAACATATAGGCCTATGGGCTAGGCTACATGAGGTGTGCGACTATGATTAAAAAAAGTTGCAAAAAAAGGCATTGTTTCTTATGCTGGGCATCATTCACAAGTGATAATTGTAACGGTTTTCCTCCTCTTCTCAGGAGGAGTAGGAAGGATCGGACCAATATGCAGCGTGGTACGTGTCCATGTTAATATTTACTTAAACTGAACACAAAAACAAAATAACAAGAGCACGAACGAAAATGAAACAGTTCTGTCTGGTGCAGACACAGAGACAGAAAACAACTACCCACAACACATAGTGGGAAAACCATGACTAAGTATGGTTCTCAATCAGAGACAACAATCGACAGCTGCCTCTGATTGGGAACCATACCAGGCCAAACACAGAAATACAAAACCTAGACTACACAACATAGAATGCCCACCGCAACTCACGCCAAGAGCAAACTAAAACAGAGACATAAAAAAGGAACTAAGGTCAGGACGTGACAATAATATATCATTCACAAGAGATAGGCTAATATTGTCACCCATCAGACTATTGTTGATTTAATCTTGTCTTTACATATATTAAATGATATATGTGTGACATTTGTTTTGATTTCGAATGGACCATTATCATGCACCTGCATAAAAACAGGGGAGCAGGAAACAATACATGTCATCTATGCACTTAAATAGCGAATGGAGGACGATTTCCCCTGTGGTTTATTTTCATGCCAGCCTGGTAGGCTATACTCCTGTTCTAAATATAAGCCATGCGCTTAACATTAGGAAAGTTGAGAAATAAATATACTAGGCCTAGCCTATAGAAAGCTGATGGGATCCTCGTCTTTTTATTAGCGGCCATCAATCTGTTTTCTCCCGCAATAGCGTAACCTATAAAAATGTAGCGCAACATGAGCTCATGGGCTCTCATGAAGTATTTGATTTCATTTTCAAAAACATTTGCATTTGATGTCAGAGTGATGAGGGACAATAGAGTGCAAAGTACCAGGCAGTTAGCAAGTTTGGTAGGTTACTAATGACCAGCAGCAGCATCAGAGCTTGGAGATGCCTAATTACCGTGACTAAACGGTAATTTTACTGCCTTCATGACTCGTGACCACCGGTGTGGCGGTAATACGGTTACCGCAACAGACCTAGTTGTGACAGTCGAAACACACAGGCTGAAATAGTCCGTGTAAAAAGTTGAGCCTCACAGGATGAAACAGAAACAGGCCTCTTCCTGTGAAGTGTTCATTATGTGGATAAATGACAACATCCTCAATTTGATGATCTAACGTTGGAACACATACATTTGAAGCGATTGGAGACAAGTAAAATATGTTATTGGACTTTGAAGAAAAATATCTGCACATACCATATTAATCCAGGAGCTAGTGTGTCATTTACAGCCAAGCTATTTCCCCAATTTCTCTCTCTCTCTCTATCTCTCTCGCCATCTCTCTCTCTCTGTCTGTTCTTCATATGACTGATGACTCACCCTCTGTGTCCTTAGGTGCACATAAAAGGTCGGAGTGACACAATCATGAGGCAATCAATTAAACGATGGCTCTTTGAATGTCCTTCCAAATGTCTCCCAGTCTCGGTGCTATTTGCTTCCATCTGTCTTATCTAAAATGTCCAAAAATCCTTATCATTGATTATGGTGGCCCCAATTTTGGCAAATGCCAAATAAGCCATACAATAATTTTAGGTTTGGTTGCTTAAATCTGAGGAGCTGGGTGTTTTTATCACTGAGCTTTTAAAACATATCTAGCAGGAGAAGAAGGCTGAAGTTCAGTTCTCAACCAGCACTAGTGAATTGTCTTTATCAAATCCTCTGCTTTGGGGTAAGTAAGGCAGAGAATGTGGGAGAGACCTCAGTCTCCCCTGTTCAGCTCCTGTTCTCTATGCATACGATAACACTGGAGTGAGTCAGAAGCTTAGACAGGCTGGCGTCCGGGCCTGCTTATCCTCTTGAAGCCGTCCCGCTGAACCATGGAAGCACTAATTGGTTAAGCAGAGCACAGGCGCATCAGTCTGACTCTCATTAACCACTGGGCCGGGGCGGCGGCTCTAATTTGGTTTGTCACTCAACGCACCACAATGGAAGGTGCAGAAATGATATCTATGTCTCTTTTCTGAACCCATCAGCAGGGGCAAGGCCCTCCTCATTCTACAGCATCTACACAGTGAGCCTTTAGCAGTTCTATTCGTTCTATTAGTTGCAGTTAGTCAACTAATCAACAGTCAGTGCCCAATATGTCCGTTCCCATCGCTTGTGTTATATTTGAGTCACTATTGACCCTGACTGCAGTGGTGTGTGTAGCAACAATGTGATAGAGCAGGACACTGCACTTAGCCAACAAAGCACAGCTTGTTTATTGGCCTTGGAATATGAGCATGTCAATACACCTAAAGCACACCACACTCATCCAACTTGCGTCGGTACAATGAGCTATTTGCTAGCATGTAACTGCTAACTGTGACTTGGCTTCCATTTTAATGACCCTGTTTCAATAATGGTAAGTGATGTTGTGTACTGGCATGGAGGGAACACACACACACACACAAACATAGTCATGGCTGACTAATACGTCCATCTTTATAACGAAGAGTCTAGAAATCACCTCTCTGGAGAGAAATGAAAGCCAGTTGTTCATGGCTCTTGTGTAAACATAATTTGCATTACTGATGGCTCTTAATGTGTTCTTTCCCCCTATTAATTACCAGTGGAATAGCCTTAGCAGGACCAGTTTCCCTCTTTCTGGCAACCCACAGTCAGCTATCTGTTGTCAGCTAGCTGCAAAGTCATACTAAATCTCCAGTGGACAAATCAAAAGTGAAAAGGTATTACTGAGGTGGTGATATTGTGTCCCACGACTGGTAAGAAATCAATGGCTAAGTGTAGAGTCTTGCCTGAGTGTAAATGTCATGTGTTTCTCATGTGAGCTGGAGCCCAGAGGAGAAGAGGGTAACTACAGTACATTTGGGTTGTTCAGAGCTTAGGTGAGTGGTTAGAGTATGTGGGTTTGTGTTGGACGTCAAGCACGGTCACAGTAAGCCTAACCACTACTGCCCAGGAATGTGGCTGAATGTGTATTTGGGAGGTGCAGTTCTATCATGAATGTGGATGAATGTGTATTTGGGGGGTGCAGTTCTATCATGAATGTGGCTGAATGTGTATTTGGGGGGTGCAGTTCTATCATGAATGTGGCTGAATGTGTATTTGGGGGGTGCAGTTCTATCATGAATGTGGATGAATGTGTATTTGGGAGGTGTAGTTCTATCATGAATGTGGATGAATGTGTATTTGGGAGGTGTTGTTCTATCATGAATGTGTATGAATGTGTTTTTCGGAGTTGCAGTTCAATCATGAATGTGGCTGAATGTGTATTTGGGGGGTGCAGTTCTATAATGAATGTGGCTGAATGTGTATTTGGGGGGTGCAGTTCTATCATGAATGTGGATGAATGTGTATTTGGGGGGTGAAATTCTATCATGAATGTGGATGAATGTGTATTTGGGAGGTGTAGTTCTATCATGAATGTGGATGAATGTGTATTTGGGAGGTGTTGTTCTATCATGAATGTGTATGAATGTGTTTTTCGGAGTTGCAGTTCAATCATGAATGTGGCTGAATGTGTATTTGGGAGGTGCTGTTCTATCATGAATGTGTATGAATGTGTTTTTCGGAGTTGCAGTTTAATCATGAATGTGGATGAATGTGTATTTGGGAGGTGTAGTTCTATCGTGTGTGTGTGTGTGTGTGTGTGTGTGCGCAAGGCAAGAGCAAAATTGAGGATGGCATGAGAGCTACTCCCCCCTTAAGCGCCGTGCATATTCTGCCTCTTCAAATATACTGGACCATTGTCGGAAGTGTAAATAATTGGTCCGCTGTTCAGCAATTACCAGCTCTATCTCACAGACCTTTCAGTGTTTGGTTTGATGGTTATAAATACTAGATTGTACAGGAATATGATCTTTTACTTTTGAAGAGAGCTAACAACTACAGGTTAAATTCAATTAAAGCATACTACTTAATGGCAAATAAACCTGGTAAACACCTCGCAGCCCTAATCAAATGAATACACGCCAAACCAGTTATCCTTTTAAAAGATAAGGATACTTGTGCTTTAATTAGAAATAACAACGCTATTAATAACAATTTTAAAAGCTTCTATGAAAATCTATATAAACCAGAATTAAATAACAATTGGAATGATCCAACAGCCTTCTTCTGAAGCAACTATCAGCAGATAAAAAAATAATCACAAGAAATGAATATCACCCCAAAATAAATATTAGACACTGTTAAAACAATAGCGAGGAGAGAAGCACCAGGGATGGACAGTTTCCCGTAGAATATATATTTTAAAATTCTGGGACTAAGTAGCACCCCTATTTACTCAAATGACAAAATACGTCACTCAATTCAGTGCTTCCGAGTTCAATGTATCAAACAGTTATATCCATTATATTATAACCAGGCATATCTGGAGAATCCCCTGCAGATTACAGACCCATAAGTTTAATAAATTGCGACATTAAAATATGAACAAAACTCATTAGCAACGGAATGGCAAAAGTATTACCAGACTTGATACATATTTATCAAACATGGTTTGTTAAAAATAGACACTTACAAACAAATACAAGAACATGTTTTAGTATAATACCATACAACAAAACTTTGGAAGCATTCAACTTTCCAGCTGAAATAATACATTTCATAAAAATATTATATAAATATCCTAAAGCAAAAACACACACAACATTACATTATCTGATAAAATTGCTTTGTTTAGGGGTACAAGACAGGGATGTCCTCTCTCCCCCTCCTGTTTGCACTGGCAATTGAACCACTTGCAGAAATAATTAGACAGGACAAAAACCTAACAGGTAATACCCATTAACCCACCGAAGACATTCTTTAAAACATACAGTATACTCGGCCATAACAGACGTCATATTGGCAAAAAAAGTCACTGAATAAATAGGAAGGTTTTACATGGCCCAAAATCTGAGGGTGGTTTTGACCTTCCAGATGTGTAATTGTATCAACTCGCCACCCAAGGCTTTTACTTGCGTCATATTTTTAAATGCACTAAAGAGGAACAAGGGGTACATATTGAAGATAGGTATGTTCATCCTCATAATCGTTTTTCTCATGTTTGTTTTCAATGGATGGAACTAAGAACATTAATATCATCATATTTCAAAACAATAGAAAATTAAACGGATTATACCAGAACAAATATCACTTCCTAAAAACACACCCCTATGGAACAATCCTTGGATAGCATTTCAGAATTCACCAATAAATTGATTCACATGGAAAGCTAAAGGCAACAAAACCATAAATGACGTGGTAATAAGAAATAAAATGATTTCCATAACAGGATTAAAAAGCAATTTTGGATTGACCAATGTAGACATTTTCAAAGTTGTATATAAGACTTCAAGACTATAAGACTTCAACTTGCATCTTTTGGATGGAAGAATGTTGAGGGAATCCTATTTGAGTGAGGAAAAATACTCATATGACAGGTAAGATATACAAAATCTTGCAGAAAGCCTATCCAGCTGACAGTCTCTTATATAAAAATATAAACTATTGGAACCAAGACTTAAAAATAACTGATATTGGCTCAAGATGGAGGGAGTGTTGGTTCATAATGAATGGAATTACAGTTATTGAAAATGTATGCATAATCCAGTATAAACTAATGTATACAGTAGAATCTATTATACAATAATTCACTAATTCTACAGCACAATGGCAGAGTCATGTCTTAAGTGTGAAACTAACAATGACTCAATTATTTATTTATGCTTTCTGGTCCAACAGTTATGGGCAGAGTTAGAAAGCTAGCTGTCATAAGTTTTATAATGTAAGTTCACTTTGAATCGATCTACGTATTTTAAGACATGGTATATGGGGGTGTGGTGAGATACCCAATGGGTATACCCAATGGGTATCTCACCGCTTGACTTGATTCCACATTTTTGTTTGGAATTCACTGCTCGACTGAGGGACCTTACAGATTATTGTATGTGTGGGGTACAGAGTTGAGGTAGTATCGCACACAGAGTGAGTCCATGCAACTTATTATGTGACTTGTTTAGTACATTTTTACACCTGAACTTATTTAGGCTTGCCATACCAAAGGGGTTGAATACTTATTGACTCAAGACATTTCAGCTTAGATTTTTATTTTTTTAAACATAATTCCCCTTTGACATTATGGGATATTGTGTGTAGGCCAGTGACACAACATCTACATTTGAATCCATTTTAAATTTAGGCTGTAACACAGCAAAATGTGGACAAAGTCTATGGGTATGAATACTTTCTGAAGGCACTGTATATTGAAGAAGCTATTACTTAAATACTGGAAGTCAAATGATGCTCCAACATCAAGAGAGTGGAAGAATTAAATGCTTTATTATTTAAATAGACAGAAACATCATAACACAATTTGAAGTCATATGTGGTAGAGTCTTACAAGTTTTAGAAACAACATTGTAAAATGTGTCTTTCTCATAGACACAGGAAACAGATCTGACACAGATTTGGGACTGAAATGTGACAGTTTCATCTGTGACATTATTTACATAGACTGAGAGTGAGTGAGTGTAATTGTCACGTACTGACCATCGTTCTTGTGTGTTTTCCTTGTTTTAGTGTTGGTCAGGACGTGAGCTGGGTGGGCATTCTATGTTGTGTGTCTGGTTTGTCTATTTCTATGTTTGGCCTGATATGGTTCTCAATCAGAGGCAGGTGTTAGTCATTGTCTCTGATTGGGAACCATATTTAGGTAGCCTGTTTTGTTTTGGGTTTTGTGGGTGGTTGTCTCCTGTGTCAGTGTTTGTACCACACGGGACTGTTTCGGGTTTTCATGTTTCTTGTTTTGTAGTCTATTCCATGTATAGTTTCGTTATTAAAAGAACCATGAATTATAACTACGCTGCGTCTTGGTCCGATCCCTGCTACACCTCTTCTTCAGAGGAAGAGGAAGAAGAGAACTGTTACAGTAATGTTCATTTCAAGACCACTCACAATATATTAAAACACACATACTGTACAGATGTACTTACTGAAGAAAGGTGCTGCCAACTTTGAAATTTGCATTGCTCACTCACTCACTCACTCACTCACTCACTCACTCACTCACTCACTCACTCACTCACTCACTCACATACATAGCAATATTGATGTTTTATTTATTCCTTCTGTTAATGTTCAACAGTTACTTTGTTAATATTCTTTACTGTGAACCTCATCCTTAGAATAATAGTTAGTGCCCTCTATTCCTTCATCATTACCACAGTCAGAATATTTTACTCATGACTGAACTCCGCTTGTGTTCAATAGATTCTCAAATACTTACATCAGTTGTCAGCAGGATAGGCTGTTTGAGAAACAAGGTCTAATAATCCACTTGCCAGTGCAGCCATGCATACAGCACTGTCACATTTGATATGACTTGATTTGAAGCAAACACTTACATGATGTGAGTGACTCAACTTTTATATTTATGCGTTTCTATGCTGTTATTGGATGCCTGCTCTCAGCTGGTAACGGACTGAACTGACACCTGGATATTTTAGCACATTTGACATTTTTTGAAACATTTGATATTTTTAATCGAACCTTTATTTAACTTTGCAAGTCAGTTAAGAACAAATTCTTATTTACAAAGATGGCCTACCCCGGCCAATACTGGGCCAATTGTACGCCGCCCTATGGGACTCCCAATCACGGCCCGATGTGATACATCCTGGATTCAAACCAGGGACTGTAGTACCTTAGACCGATCCGCCACTCGGGAGTCAAAAGGCTTGTGGGTTGTAATTTGCAATGAGCATTTCTGAAACCTAGGTTTGTTTCTGTCATTCCGAATGAAAAGGTACCACACCGAACAGTGGAAGTTATTTTCTTATTTTCTGCCTCTTCTACCGAGAACAATGTTTTTCAATCATCCCTCTCTTCCTTATGCACCTTTGGGAGGAAGAACAATGGTTCCCTAATTCTATTGTGGGATACGTAAGCATTTGATTTATTTTGATTCTTATTTATTTTTTCATCTTTATTTAACCAGGTAGGCAAGTTGAGAACAAGTTCTCAATTACAATTGCGACCTGGCCAAGATAAAGCAAAGCAGTTTGAGACATACAACAACACATAGTTACACATGGAGTAAAACAAGCATACAGTCAATAATAAGTCTATCTACGATGTGAGCAAATGAGGTGGGATAAGGGAGGTAAAGGCAAAAAAATGGCCATGGTGGTGAAGTAAATACAATATAGCAAGTAAAACACTGGAATGGTAGATTTGCAGTGGAAGAATGTGCAGAGTAGAAATAAACAATAATGGGGTGCAAAGGAGAAAAATAAACAAATAAATAAATACAGTAGGGGAAGAGGCCGTTGTTTGGGCTAAATTATAGATGGGCTATGTAGAGGTGCAGTAATCTGTGAGCTGCTCTGACAGCTGGTGCTGCTCTGACAGCTGGTGCTTTTTGTAGTTCGTTCCAGTCAATGGCAGCAGAGAACTGGAAGGAGAGGCGGCCAAAGGAAGAATTGGTTTTGGTGGTGACCAGAGAGATATACCTGCTGGAGCGCGTGCTACAGGTGGGTGATGCTATGGTAACCAGCGAGGTGAGATAAGGGGGGACTTTACCTAGCAGGGTCTTACAGATGACCTGGAGCCAGTGGGTTTGGCGACGAGTATGAAGCGAGGGCCAGCCAACGAGAGCGTACAGGTCGCAGTGGTGGGTAGTATATGGGGCTTTGGTGACAAAACGGATGGCACTGTGATAGACTGCATCCAATTTATTGAGTAGGGTATTGGAGGCTATTTTGTAAATGACATCCCCTGAAATCGAGGATCTGTAGGATGGTCAGTTTAATGAGGGTATGTTTGGAAGCATGGGTGAAGGATGCTTTGTTGTGAAATAGAAAGCCAATTCTAGATTTAACTTTGGATTGGAGATGTTTGTTGTGAGTCTGGAAGGAGAGTTTACAGTCTAACCAGACACCTAGGTATTTGTAGTTGTCCACATATTCTAAGTCAGAACCGTCCAGAGTAGTGACGCTGGATGGGCGGGCAGGTGCAGGCAGCGATCGGTTGAAGAGCATGCATTTAGTTTTACTTGTATTTAAGAGCAGTTGGATGGCACGGAAGGAGAGTTGTCTGGCATTGAAGCTCAGCTGGAGGGTTGTTAACAAAGTGTCCAAAGAAGTGCCAGAAGTATACAGAATGTTGTCGTCTGCGTAGAGGTGGATCAGAGACTCACCAGCAGCAAGAGTGACATCATTGATGTATACAGAGAAGAGAGTCGGCCCAATAATTGAACCCTGTGGCACCCCCATAGAGACTGCCAGAGGCCCGGACAACAGGCCCTCCGATTTGACACACTGAACTCTATCAGAGAAGTAGTTGGTGAACCAGGTGAGGCAATCATTTGAGAAACTAAGGCTATCCAGTCTGCTGATGAGGATGTGGTGATTGACAGAGTCGAAAGCCTTTGCCAGGTCAATGAGTTCGGCTACACAGTATTGTTTCTTATCGATGGCGGTTAATATATCGTTTAGGACCTTGAGTGTGGCTGAGGTGCACCCATAACCAGCTCTGAAACCAGATTGCATAGTGGAGAAGGTGTGGTGGGATTCGAAATGGTCGGTAATTTGTTTGTTGACTTGGCTTTCGAAGACCTTAGAAAGGCAGGGTAGGATAGATATAGGTCTGTAGCAGTTTGAGTCTAGAGTGTCCCCCCTTTGAAGAGGGGGATGACCGCAGCTGCTTTCCAATCTTTGGGAATCTCAGACGACACGAAAGAGAGGTTGAACAGGCTAGTAATAGGGGTTGCAACAATTTCGGCAGATAATTTTAAAAAAGAAAGGGTCCAGATTGTCTAGCCCAGCTAATTTGTAGGGGTCCAGATTTTGCAGCTTTTTCAGAACATCAGCTGACTGGATTTGGGAGAAGGAGAAATGGGGAAGGCTTGGGCGAGCTGCTGTGGGGGGTACAGTGCAGTTGACCGGGGTAGGGGTAGCCAGGTGGAAAGCATTTCTGCTTGAAAAAGCTAGCCTTGGTACTGCCTGTGTTTATTGGTTTCTAACTTCCCTGAAAAGTTGCATATCACGGGGGCTGTTAGATGCTAATGCAGAACGCCATAGGATGTTTTTGTATTGGTTAAGGGCAGTCAGGTCTGGAGAGAACCAAGGGCTATATCTGTTCCTGGTTCTACATTTCTTGAATGGGGCATGCTTATTTAAGATGGTAAGGAAGGCATAAAAAAAATAACCAGGGAATCCTGTACTGACGGGATGAGGTCAATATCCTTCCAGGATACCCGGGCCAGGTCGATTAGAAAGGCCTGCTCGCTGAAGTGTTTCACTGAGCGTTTGACAGTGATGAGTGGAGATCGCTTGACCGCTGACCCATTATGGATGCAGGCAATGAGGCAGTGATCGCTGAGATCTTGGTTGAAAACAGCAGTGGTGTATTTAGAGACATCAGAGGTGTATTTAGAGGGCATGTTGGTTAGGATGATATCTATAAGGGTTCCTGTGTTAACGGCTTTGGGGTGGTACCTGGTAGGGTCATTGATAATTTGTGTGAGATTGAGGGCATCAAGCTTAGATTGCAGGATGGCTGGGGTGTTATTAAGCATGTTCCAGTTCAGGTTACCTAGCAGCACGAGCTCTGAAGATAGATGGGGGGCAATCAGTTCACATATGGTGTCCAGAGCACAGCTGGGGGCAGAGGGTGGTCTATAGCAGGCGGTGAGAGACTTGTTTTTAGAGAGTCAATGGTGAGAGACTTGTTTTTAGAGAGTTGGATTTTTAAAAGTAGAAGTTCAAATTGTTTGGGTACCGACCTGGATAGTAGGACAGGACTCTGCTTGCTATCTCTGCAGTAGATTGCAACACCGCGCCCGTTGGCCGTTCTATCATGTCTGAAAATGTTGTAGTTAGGGATGGAGATTTCAGAGTTTTTGGTGGTCTTCCTAAACCAGGATTCAGACATGGCTAGAACATCCGGGTTGGCAGAGTGTGCTAAAGCAGTGAATAAAACAAACTTAGGGAGGAGGCTTCTAATGTTAGCATGCATGAAACCAAGGCTTTTACGGTTACAGAAGTCATCAAAAGAGAGCGCCTGGGGAATAGGAGTGGAGCTAGGCACTGCAGGGCCTGGATTCACCTCTATATCACCAGAGGAACAGAGGAGGAGTAGGATAAGGGTATGGCTAAAAGCAATTAGAATTGGTCGTCTAGAACCTCCGGAACAGAGAGTAAAAGGAGGTTTCTGGGGGCGATAAAATAGCTTGAAGGGATAATGTACAGACAAAGGTATGGTAGGATGTGAATACAGTGGAGGTAAACCTAGGTATTGAGTGATGATGAGAGAGATATTGTCTCTAGAAACATCATTGAAACCAGGTGATGTCATCGCATGTGTGGGTGGTGGAACTGAAAGGTTGGGTAAGGTAATTTGAGCAGGGCTAGAGACTCTACAGTAAAATAAGCCAATAAACACTAACCAAAACAGCAATGGACAAGGCATATTGACATTAAAGAGAGGCATGCTTAGCCAAGTGATCATAAGGGTCCAGTGAGTAGTGAGGTTGGTTGGGGTCACGACGATTCAGACATCTAGCCAGGCCATGGGTAGCAAGCTAACAGAGGATGGAGGTCTGTTTTTAGCCACCTCGTGCTTTTCCGTCTGTAGAGGGGTTCCGTGTGGTAGAGGGGGCCAATCCAATTGGTAGATTTAGTTATAGTGACCCAAGAAAATGGTCCGATAGACCTATTCAGATAGCAGCCGATAAGACAGCTAACGATTAGCGGGCCGCAGATAGGCGTTCAGGTAATGTCGCGACGGAGGCGCCAGTTGGATAACTCCCTCGGGCAGATAACGTTGTGAAGTCCAGTCGTGAAGGCCCGGTGGGGCTCCGCGTCGGCAGTAAAACGGGTCCGGATAGGTGATTGTAGCCTAGGAGTGGCTGATGGAACTCTTCAGCTGGCTAGCTCCGGAATAATTGATGTTTGCTCTGGGACCGACGTAAGCAATAGTCACTCGGATAGCAGCTAGCTAGCTGCAAGATCCAGGTGTAAATGTCCAGAGCTTGCGGTAGAAATCCGGGGATATGGAGAGAAAATAGGTTCGGTATGTTCTGGTCTGAGTCGCGTTGTACAAAACTGGCGATAGCTTTTTGAGCTAAAGGATAGCTGATGACCACCAACCGTGGTTGGCTGAATACTAACGTTAGCCAGTAAACTGGCTAGCTTCTGGCTAGCTTCTATTGTGGATTTCAGATTTGAGGTGAATAATACTTGAGGGAGAGTGTTTTGAAGTTGAGATTTTTTGGAAAAAAAATATATATAAAAACATATGCGAGGAAAATATGTAAATATATATATACACGGGACACGACAAGAGAATGATGACGAAGCATGGAGAAATACGCTTGAGATGAGACCAAGCGAAATTTCGTAAATCACTGTCTTGTAAACATCTCTAAGCATCTCTGAACTGTTCACATTATGCTTGACAATACTTTGTAATGAGACATCTGAACCAACCTGTATTTTCTTCTGTCAATAAGCACCAAAAAGAAGAAGAGAGTATTTGTGTTGCCAATGTAAAAGCAGATGTAGCTACTAGTTTAGCATAATGAAACCCCCCAGTGGACAGTGTGAAATTGTCCTCAAGGCCATTTCTCTACATCAGCCTAATGGATTTAGCTAGGCGGAGGAGGACCTGATGCCCAATTGATGAGTATGGACTGCAGACATCTGTCCAGGGCCCCACAAATGAATGCACAAGTCACTGCTAACCTTCTGGCCCAATTATTCCGATATATTCACACAGAGTTTATAATAATGAGCTGCCATCACATCTGCGGGCTGAGGGCATTGAGAGAGAGAGAGCCTACACAACTACAGGACATACTGTGTAGCAGTGTATCCATCTAGACTGCAGACATATAAGCTGGAAACTTAAGGTCGTGGATAGCTGTAAGGGGGAGGGGGAGAAGGGGTGCTTTTCCCTTGGTCACCTCCCTGACCAAGGCCCTTCTCCCCTGATTTGCCCAATTTGGCTGGTCGGCCAGCTCGAGGAAGAGTCTTGGTGGTTCCAAACTTCTTCCATTTCAGAATGATGGAGGCTGTGTTCTTGGGGACCTTTAATGCTGCAGACATGTTTTGTACCCTTCCCCAGATCTGTGCCTTTGACACAATCCTGTGTTGGAGCTCTACTGACAATTCCTTCAATCGCATGGCTTTGTTTTTGCTCTGACATGCACTGTCAGCTGTGGGACCTTATATAGACAGGAGTGTGCCTTTCCAACTCATGTCAAATGAATTGAATTTACCACAGTTAGACTCCAATCAAGTTGTAGAAACATCTCAAGGATGATCAATGGAAACAGGATGCACCTGAGCTCAATTTCGAGTCTCATAGCAAAGTGTCTGAATGTAAACTATTTTTTATTTTCCATAAATTAGCAAAACATTCTAAAAGCCTGTTTTCACTTTGTCATTATGGGGTTTTGTGTGTAGATTGATGAAAGAGAAACAAATATTTAATATTTTTTAGAATAAGGCTGTAATGTAACAAAATGAGGAAAATGTTAAGGAGTCTGAATACATTCTGAAGGCACTGTATACAATGTAATCAAAGTGATAGTCTCCCAAGTGAAAACTTCAAGCTAACGAGTCTATTCATGCTATCCTTAGATGTATGCTTTTGTCATTTTTATTTCATACATGAGCACATTATGATTTGGAACTGTTAGAGTCCACCAGAGGATTATGACATGGTACAATACCCAGTTGCGATTTTAGCATGTACATCTTTGTGGGGCAAACAAAGAAACTTTGGGATGCATGCCAGCAAAGCCACTACACAACAAACTACTAAACAATACATTCATTGCACTATAATGGTGACAAACTGTGCTCACAGACTGTTAGGACCTACATAAAGCTGTCCCTACAGCAGAGTCCCAAAAGCAGTCAGAACACCTTACCAAACAGTTAATTCAGCCTCATTTACTGCCTTTAAAAAAACATAGCTGACATGGCTGACTTGCTTAAACAAATGTGGTTTCTAGTGACAATTGAGATGTACAAACTATCCGTAATTTCGATTAAGACATTAATGAGCGAGCTAGGACGGACGTAGTCAATATAACAATTTGTTCAGAATTCAGAAGATGGGCCGTTCTTAAAGTGTTCTTCCTGTACACCAAGTCAGAACTTTAGGATAAATAAAGGGGGCAATAGCAGACAATGAATGCTCTTACAATATTCGATTATTACATTTCCCTAAAACAGGTTATAGGCTACATGTGCACTACCAAGTCTGAACAGTAGTCAAAATTAAGGGGAAAATAGACCACATTATTAGGGTGAGCTACTAACAGCTTACTACACAAAATACACTTACTATTACTTTCTTAGCTACAGTATACATATCTTCCTGGTATATTACATAATTTATGCAACAGCGTACAATACATTCCTTGTTGTGCTGTGCCCACTTGAACGCGAAGGTGGCATGGCAGTCCTTTGTGGGCAAATTTTGTCATCAAAGTCTTGAAATCTTTGGATTTATGGTGCTTTCAAGACAACTGGGTACTCAGAAACAAACATGGTCTAATCATGATGACGTCAGTGATCTTCAGGTCGTAGCTCTGGAAAGAGGCACGAGTTCCCGACTTACAATTCCGAGTTGGAGGAGTTCCCAGTTGTCTTGAACTCATTGAAGTCAGATTTCCACATTCCGAGTTAACAGTTGTTTTGAGCGTGGCAGAAATCATGCTGGATTGACAGCATGGCCAATGTTGAATGTTTATCATTTTAAGCTTGAAAAAGAGACCCTGAAACCCAGAATTGGGACCACATACCCACTCCACTAAATAGCAGGCTAGTGATTGCTTTGCAATGCTTGCAGTTAGCCACGGATTCCTTCCATACCAATCATTATTGAATTTGCTATTTCCAAGTTGTTGTGTAATGTTTATGTCCAATGGCCGATGAGCACCGAAACATAGTATCTATAATTTCTCTTCAATATTTCTCTTCATATGACAAGGGTTAAAAAGGATTTGCCACTAGATTTCGACTTGATTAATGATGATGACTGCTAGCTAAGATTTTGAAAGTATTATGTTGACATCAAACCAATCAAAGCTACTGTAGATATAATGTGATTTGACGTCATTTTATCTGTGGCCAATGACCTTGAGCCTTCTTGGATGGACACTTCTAATGTAACTCTATGGCAGCACCAAAGGGACTTACATTTTCTAGGTCTACCCTTAGATTTTTTTACATTGTTTGCAAACTTATATGTGACACGTACAGTATTAATGCCAAAATAAAATTATATTTATTTTTGCAAAAAATGTGGGTCTCAAAACAGGTGGGGCTCTGCCTGCATTTAATTCTGACTGGATTTTACTGAGAACATTTTACTTTTTAACACTGGTAATTCTCTCTCACATCCTTAAAGTGGAAGAGCTTAGTGATTTGATTCTGGGGCCAGTGGCTTCAGGTTCACACTTCTCCTATAGAGCTGTTAATTAAAGGCTCGAGATGCTAAAGGCACAGCGGACACCAACGTCTGACTCTATGTTTTATTACTTTATCTAACCCTACCACTCCAGTATCCCTGCACATTGTAGATATGGTACTGGCACTGACCCTGGAACTGACGCTGTATGTAGCTTACTTACTTTCTCGTGTTCTTCTTATTTCTATTTCTTGTGTGCTTTTGTTCTACTTTATTTTATAGTATTATATTACTGCATCATTGGGAAAGAGCTTGCAAGAAAGGTATTTCACTGCATGTGACAATAAAACATACAACTTTGACATTAAATCATTGTTGAAAATTTTTTGGATTGTTTTCAGCAGCCAGACAGACTTGATCACACATACGCACAGATTCTCTCTGATCTGGCCTTGGGAGAGGTCAAGCGGGTGTTTTAGCAATGCCTGTCTGGCTAAATAGTCTTGGCAAAGCTGGAGTGACAGGGCCGGTTGGGTTTGAAGATTTAATGGTGCATTAGTCCCACCGGTCTGAGTGAGGAGAAGGGGCCTCAATCCTCAGTATCTGTGGTGGTGTGAGACGAGCCAGTGTGAGCCATCCGACACACCACAGCACAGCCCCACTTGAAATGCTTCTGAACAACAACATCAACAGAGCTGTTCTCCGACCTGTCATCTCTCACTCTTTCTGCTGTTGCTCCTGACACTGTTTGACAGCATTGAACCGGGTTAGACACTGGTGCACAAGCCGCTCTGCTCTTCCACACCAAATCACTGCTCTTCACACACAATCATCAATTTATGTGACTAATTGGAGCTATTATGCAAAAGCATTATTTTCTCTTCAAAGCGACTAAACGTCAAACTATAATTGAATCAATAATCAAGTGTGGCGAGAGGTGGAAGTTTGGGATTGATTAAACAGAGCTCCTGTTATGGGGCGAGGGAGAGCATGTATTGACGTTATGCAATGTATCAGTGCGTGGGTTTGGTTTTTGTAGATGTCATGTCGAATACTGGCTTTGGGAGTCCAGCCATGCCAGCACTACACTGGGAGAAATCACTAACTTATCAATAATTCAAGTAGACTGTATACAGCTGTATCTCTGCTGTAAATATGTTTATAACTGCTAGTCAACACAGCAAAATATGCTGTCTACATTAACCTCAAGTAACTCCAGCAAAATGCGTAAGTCAGACGGTGTCCTGTGCCAATCCTGTTTCATACTTTGTAACGGGGATGATTGAGCCGCTGAAGCAGAAAATTAGTTAGCATTCAGGGCCCGTGGAGAAAATGGTCATGGTCTTAATAATGTGTTTGTGGGGGATTAGTAAATCTGATTGGTCTCAGATCTAAAAACATTCAGTCAATGGATTTTGTAATGGGCTAACCCTCTGCATTACTGCTGTTGCCTTGTCAGCTTTTTACAGGGAGCTACAATGTACCCGGTGGATTGAGCAACACAGGTGGAAGTGAGAGTGCAATGGCATCAGTATGCAGTGGGGAACTGTGAGGTCCTTCAACACCTTCAAAGAAGGCCCAAGGATTAGTTTTAAAATGTAAATGTACCTTTTAATTAATATTTCATATTTTCAATAATATTTCAATAATATTCTAATGATATTATTATTATCAATTATATTCTGATTTAAAAGGGATACTTTGGTAATTTTACATTTAAACCGTAACACATCAAAATGAGGAAATAGTCAAGAGTTGTGAATACTTTCTGAAGGCACTGTAGACAGAAGGCATCTGCCATTCAACTGAATAGACTGGTGGGTTGTTTAGCAACAAAAACCGATGTGTGCGCATCCGTGGAGCAAAACAGGCAGGGGTTGGCTCAGAATCAAAGGATTGTTGACAACATGTAAACTATATTTCCTCTCCAAATCTTTACTGAGAAACATAAATACATTTGCACAATGAGCACTTGTTTTCTTACAATACATAATCACTGTTGTTGATCTCGCTAGCTAGCGAATTCTAGCTATATTAGCATAAACGTGACAAGAGTCAAGACCCCTCAACAACAAGATACAACGAGCTGAAACAAGCCACCAATGATTCCCCACACGACAGCTTCATTGTTGCTAGCTAACTGACCATCCAGAATCATAACAGCACATGGCCTCCTGCCCCATCAACACGCGTGCATTGTTTTCGTTATGTTGTCAGCTAACCCATCTATGAGGGCAGAATTTTGGGGTGACAGTGGAATCAACCGATCATATTTTGACTTGTAATGGCTGTGAACGTTTTTACAAAAACTTATGCGAGAAGTAGTTTTCCCCACAGTCTAGCTAGCTAGCTTTTGTTTTAGGCTAGAATTTAGCCGCTGCAGCAGGTGTTATTGAAGAGGATGTTGTTGCTAATTAGTTAGCTTCGCCCGTTTCAAGGTTCAACAAAAAGTTAAGTTTCAAATGGTCATCATCTGGTGAGTGGAACTGTGTTTTCTATTGCAGCATGCTTGCTGTTGTTAGCTATCTCTTTGAAAATAACTTATGTGTGTGAAACATCCCAGCTAGCAATGAGGAATCGGCCCAGAATCTACCTTCTTCTGGGGGGCCGGAACTGATTGAATCAGCCCGGAATCGGGTGTCGGACTCGGCCCGGAATCAAAATGAATGATTGCCCAGAATCGGCCCAAGTACATGAGGCCGTTTCCATCTACCGGAATTCAGCCGACTTTGCCGGCATCTTACCAGAATTCCCCCAGAAGTGGCCCAATGCAAATTTAAATAAATATATACAAAATTACCCGATTTTGTCATTTTTAATGTTACTATTATACATTTCATACATACAAGGAGGAAGGAAACGCCATACACCTGGTGACTGTGTCGCTATGGCACGATGGCCAAACCCTCCCCTAACTCGGACAGCTCTGGGCCAATTGCACATAGCCTCATGGGTCACGGGTCTCGAATCAGCATCTGTAGCAACGCAGTTTACATTGTGATGCAGTGTCTTAGACCGCTGAGCCACTCGGGAGGCTCGGGAAGTTTTAATGCTCATCAATTGCCTTGCACAAAGTATCAAAATACTAAAATACTACACAGGACTCTTAAAGAATTTCATTTAAATGTTAATTGTATTTTTTGAACACAGAAACAATGGGAAAAAAAGAAATGTTAATTATATAAAGCAGCCCATGTAATCATCTGCCAAAGAGTATCCTCAATTTGCCCGAGCTCCAAGTAATACATTTGGGCCAGATAACTCTCACTGGAATCGGCTCGAGCTCAATCACCCAATCCTAGCCATAAGTAATACTGCTGAATGTGGCCACATGACGTCGGCTCGAGTCTGACTCTCAGCTGGAATCGCCCCAGATCCACTGTGCTAGCTGGGATTGTTGCATTTAAACTTTAGATCACAGGTTACTTTGTGTGCTGATTGCTGAATGTGAAAAATATGTTTGCAATGGGAAGTAATAGTTGTATGTTTCAATTGGGAAATGCTTAGCTTAATGGTTGTGCTTTTCTATTCTTATGATTGGGACCTACTGGCTTATTATGTCCTTGTGAAATGGCTGCTTATTCTTTAACATCATGCTGTGTGTGACTGCTGTCTTTCAATCGGCCCTATGTGTTTAAAAAAAATTAACCTCTCGCACATGGAGTGCGTTGCATTCTACATTTGCTGTCCTTTCAGAATCACAAGCTTGTCACACTCACATCCTTTGTGTCACTGTTGTCGCTTTAAGTGATAGTGTGATAGTAATGGCGTTAGGCTTCCATGGGTTGTGTAAGCAGTGTGGTTGATGTTGTTGTTGCTGGTTGTATTATCCATGCAGGTGCTGTCTCTGTATGAGTGGCAGCCCAAACCATGGCTCAGTCTCATGCCTGTTTGATTCAGTTGAGGGCGCTAAGTGATGCTAAGTTTCTGTTTTTGTTTCTTGATTTTTGAGTTTGGCACAACATGTAGAAAGATTTTTTCCCCCCACTGAAGGCCTAGGTCCAATAGCCACGGTTTGCAACTGTCTGTATGTATTCTGTCACTGGGGCATTTCTGCGTCTCTCTGGATCTGGTTCGCCAGGGTCTCTCTATAGGGGAGGAGGTTTCTGTACGAGGTCATTGTAGAAAGCGTGATTTGTTTTTCCTCTTTATTGTCTTTAAAGGTCATCGGCTTGTTTCCCTCCATCTATTCTGTCAGAAAATGGAGCCTCAATCTTTATTAAATCTAAAGGATTTATGACATGGCCCTTGGCTTTTGTCCACAGTGTTATTGAGAGATGTGTGTATTCCAGGGCTTATTGTTGTCTGCTGTTGCCATTATTAATATTTAATCTGAGTAACCACAGAAAGGATCTTTTTAAAGAACGTGATGTGTGATCTGCAAGCCTTCCAGGTTCTCATAGTGCTCCCTCTTCACACAATATACTGTATGTCTGCAAAGCATGTTAAAACTCAACGCAGAATGCAAAGCTTACTGTACAATTTTTTACTACATTTTTTTAAATTTCACCTTTATTTAACCAGGTAGGCTAGTTGAGAACAAGTTCTCATTTACAACTGCAACCTGGCCAAGATAAAGCAAAGCAGTGAGCCACAAACAACAACACAGAGTTACACATGGAATAAACAAACATACAGTCAATAATACGAGAGAAAAAATACAGTGCCTTGCGAAAGTATTCGGCCCCTTTGAACTTTGCGACCTTTTGCCACATTTCAGGCTTCAAACATAAAGATATAAAACGGTATTTTTTTGTGAAGAATCAACAACAAGTGGGACACAATCATGAAGTGGAACGACATTTATTGGATATTTCAAACTTTTTTAACAAATCAAAAACTGAAAAATTGGGCGTGCAAAATTATTCAGCCCCCTTAAGTTAATACTTTGTAGCGCCACCTTTTGCTGCGATTACAGCTGTAAGTCGCTTGGGGTATGTCTCTATCAGTTTTGCACATCGAGAGACTGAAATTTTTTCCCATTCCTCCTTGCAAAACAGCTCGAGCTCAGTGAGGTTGGATGGAGAGCATTTGTGAACAGCAGTTTTCAGTTCTTTCCACAGATTCTCGATTGGATTCAGGTCTGGACTTTGACTTGGCCATTCTAACACCTGGATATGTTTATTTTTGAACCATTCCATTGTAGATTTTGCTTTATGTTTTGGATCATTGTCTTGTTGGAAGACAAATCTCCGTCCCAGTCTCAGGTCTTGACTCCATCAGGTTTTCTTCCAGAATGGTCCTGTATTTGGCTCCATCCATCTTCCCATCAATTTTAACCATCTTCCCTGTCCCTGCTGAAGAAAAGCAGGCCCAAACCATGATGCTGCCACCACCATGTTTGACAGTGGGGATAGGGGGGTTCAGGGTGATGAGCTGTGTTGCTTTTACGCCAAACATAACGTTTTGCATTGTTGCCAAAAAGTTCAATTTTGGTTTCATCTGACCAGAGCACGTTCTTCCACATGTTTGGTGTGTCTCCCAGGTGGCTTGTGGCAAACTTTAAACAACACTTTTTATGGATATCTTTAAGAAATGGCTTTCTTCTTGCCACTCTTCCATTAAGGCCAGATTTGTGCAATATACGACTGATTGTTGTCCTATGGACAGAGTCTCCCACCTCAGCTGTAGATCTCTGCAGTTCATCCAGAGTGATCATGGGCCTCTTGGCTGCATCTCTGATCAGTCTTCTCCTTGTATGAGCTGAAAGTTTAGAGGGACGGCCAGGTCTTGGTAGATTTGCAGTGGTCTGATACTCCTTCCATTTCATTATTATCGCTTGCACAGTGCTCCTCGGGATGTTTAAAGCTTGGGAAATCTTTTTGTATCCAAATCCGGCTTTAAACTTCTTCACAACAGTATCTCGGACATGCCTGGTGTGTTCCTTGTTCTTCATGATGCTCTCTGCGCTTTTAACGGACCTCTGAGACTATCACAGTACAGGTGCATTTATACGGAGACTTGATTACACACAGGTGGATTGTATTTATCATCATTAGTCATTTAGGTCAACATTGGATCATTCAGAGATCCTCACTGAACTTCTGGAGAGAGTTTGCTGCACTGAAAGTAAAGGGGCTGAATAATTTTGCACGCCCAATTTTTCAGTTTTTGATTTGTTAAAAAAGTTTGAAATATCCAATAAATGTCGTTCCACTTCATGATTGTGTCCCACTTGTTGTTGATTCTTCACAAAAAAATACAGTTTTATATCTTTATGTTTGAAGCCTGAAATGTGGCAAAAGGTCGCAAAGTTCAAGGGGGGCGAATACTTTCGCAAGGCACTGTATATACAGTGTGTGCAAATGAGGTAAGATAAGGGAGGTAAAGGCAATAAATAGGCCATAATGGCAAAATAATTACAATATAGCAATTAAACACTGGAGTGATGGATGTGCAGAAGATGAATGTGTAAGTAGAGATACTGGGGTGCAAAGGAGCAGAATAAATAAAATAAATAACAGTATGAGTAGAGTGTTGGAGGCTATTTTGTAAATGACATCGCCGAAGTCAAGGATCAGTAGGTATGGGACAGATTGGTAGGTATGGGACAGAGAAAATGAAAGCTACCCATGTTAGATAACCTCATCAAGACCATAGAACTGAACAGGCTCTCTTTGTCGATACGTTAAGGGATCCTCTCAGCTAGCCTCCACACTAACCTACTGTATTATACTGTCAGCCAGTGGAGTGTAGTCCTGCATGTTGCAGCCTATATTCTTCTCTGAGCTCCCATTGGGAGGAGCACTCCACAGCCTGCGACAGAAGCTGTGAGACTACCACCTAAATTATAGGTTGAGATCATTCTGTAAGAAGGAAAGATGGGTGCAACATATACATTGTTCTGTTACGTCAGTGTTGGAGTAATACTCAGGCAGTAGACTGCTGTGTATAGAGGAGAACACACAGCCATGCTATACCGCGCCATCCTCTCCACTCCCAGGGAGGCAGAATACAGTGTGACAGCAACATACAGGGGTGGAGTGGGGGAGGTGCTGGGGTCAGGGGCTGCATTAATTACTCTGCCCATAGCTACTCTGCTATTACGGATGTGTTTATGAAGGTGATGCCTTTGAATCAATGTTCTGTCTTTGTGTGTGTGTGTGTGTGTGTGTGTGTGTGTGTGTGTGTGTGTGTGTGTGTGTGTGTGTGTGTGTGTGTGTGTGTGTGTGTGTGTGTGTGTGTGTGTGCGTGCGTGCGTGCGTGCGTGCGTGCGTGCGTGCGTGCGTGCGTGTGTGCGCGTGCGCGCGTGCGTGCGTGCATGTGCGTGTGTGCGTGAGTGTCACATGTAATGTATCAGTGATTGTGTCTGCCTGCATGTGTGTCTCATGTGGAGATGCTGCTGTAGAAAGGCAGACAGGCCTGATAGATATAAACATGACTGATACTACATTGCCAGCTGTCTCTAATACCCCCCTCTCCTCTCCCGTCCTTTCCTCTCCTTTCCTCTCCTGTCTTCTCCTGTAATCTCCTGTCTTCTCCTATCCTGTCTTCTCCTGTCCTCTCCTGTCTTCTCCTATCCTTTCCTATCCTTTCCTTTCCTCTTCTGTCCTGCCCTCTCCTGTCCTCTCCTGTCTTCTCCTGTCCTTTCCTGTCCTCTCCGAACTCAACCCCATAGCCCCAAGGGAAGATCCAAGTGCAGACACAAAATCAGCATAATGAGATTATGCATAAAATACCTGGCTGCCGAAAGCCATTAATAAAAAGGTGAGACATGTATGAATGGTTCAGCCTCAAGTGCAGACACAAAACATTCAGTGAGCAGCAGTAACATCAGCAGTGCATAACAAGTACCTGGCTGCCGAAAGCCATTAATAAAAAGGTGAGACATGTATGAATGGTTCAGCCTCATTGGCTGCAGCGGTAAACAATATTCAGTGAGCAGCAGTAACATCAGCAGTAACAACAGCAGTACCAGCAGTAACAACAGCAGTAACAACAGCAGTAACAACAGCAGTAACAGCAGCAGTAACATCAGCAGTAACAACAGCAGTAACATCAGCAGTAACAACAGCAGTAACAGCAGCAGTAACAGCAGTAAAAACAGCAGGAACAACAGCAGTAACAACAGCAGTAACAGCAGCAGTAACAACAGCAGTAACAACAGCAGTAACAACAGCAGTAACATCAGCAGTAACATCAGCAGTACCAGCAGTAATTACAGCAGTACCAGCAGCAGTAATTACAGCAGTAACAACAGCAGTAATAACAGCAGTAATAACAGCAGTAACAGCAGTAACAACAGCAGTAAAAACAGCAGTACCAGCAGCAGTAATTACAGCAGTAACAACAGCAGTAATAGCAGTAACAACAGCAGTAACAACAGCAGTAACAACAGCAATAACAACAGCAGTAACATCAGCAGTAACAGCAGTAACAACAGCAGTAATTACAGCAGTAACAACAGCAGTAACAGCAGTAACAGCAGCAGTAACAACAGCAGTAACAGCAGTAACATCAGCAGTAACAACAGCAGTACCAGCAGCAGTAATTACAGCAGTAACAGCAGTAACAGCAGTAACAATAGCAGTAACACCAGCATTAACAACAACAGTACCAGCAGCAGTAATTACAGCAGTAACAACAGCAGTAACAACAGCAGTAATAGCAGTAACAACAGCAGTAACAGCAGTAACAACAGCAGTAACAGCAGTAACAACAGCAGCAACAGCAGTAACAATAGCAGTAACTGCAGTAACAACAGCAGTAACACCAGCAGTAACAACAGCAGTAACAACAGCAGTAACAACAGCAGTAACAATAGCAGTAACAAATCAAATCAAATCAAATTGTATTTGTCACATACACATGGTTAGCAGATGTTAGTGCGAGTGTAGCGAAATGCTTGTGCTTCTAGTTCCGACAATGCAGTAATAACCAACAAGTAATCTAGCTAACAATTCCAAAACTACTACCTTATAGACACAAGTGTAAGGGGATAAAGAATATGTACATAAAGATATATGATTGAGTGATGGTACAGAGCGGCATAGGCAAGATACAGTAGATGGTATTAAGTGCAGTATATACATATGAGATGAGTATGTTCACAAAGTGGCATAGTTAAAGTGGCTAGTGATACATGTATTACATAAGGATGCTGTAGATGATATAGAGTACAGTATATACGTATACATATGAGATGAATAATGTAGGGTATGTAAACATTATATTAGGTAGCATTGTTTAAAGTGGCTAGTGATATATTTTACATCATTTCCCATCAATTCCCATTATTAAAGTGGCTGGAGTTGAGTCAGTGTGTTGGCAGCAGCCACTCAATGTTAGTGGTGGCTGTTTAACAGTCTGATGGCCTTGAGATAGAAGCTGTTTTTCAGTCCCTCGGTCCCAGCTTTGATGCACCTGTACTGACCTCGCCTTCTGGATGATAGCGGGGTGAACAGGCAGTGGCTCGGGTGGTTGTTGTCCTTGATGATCTTTATGGCCTTCCTGTGGCATCGGGTGGTGTAGGTGTCCTGGAGGGCAGGTAGTTTGCCCCCGGTGATGCGTTGTGCAGACCTCACTACCCTCTGGAGAGCCTTACGGTTGTGGGCGGAGCAGTTGCCGTACCAGGTGGTGATACAGCCCGACAGGATGCTCTCGATTGTGCATCTGTAGAAGTTTGTGAGTGCTTTTGGTGACAAGCCGAATTTCTTCAGCCTCCTGAGGTTGAAGAGGCGCTGCTGCGCCTTCTTCACGATGCTGTCTGTGTGGGTGGACCAATTCAGTTTGTCTGTGATGTGTACGCCGAGGAACTTAAAACTTACTACCCTCTCCACTACTGTTCCATCGATGTGGATAGGGGGGTGTTCCCTCTGCTGTTTCCTGAAGTCCACAATCATCTCCTTAGTTTTGTTGACGTTGAGTGTGAGGTTATTTTTCCTGACACCACACTCCGAGGGCCCTCACCTCCTCCCTGTAGGCCGTCTCGTCGTTGTTGGTAATCAAGCCTACCACTGTTGTGTCGTCCGCAAACTTGATGATTGAGTTGGAGGCGTGCGTGGCCACGCAGTCGTGGATGAACAGGGAGTACAGGAGAGGGCTCAGAACGCACCCTTGTGGGGCCCCAGTGTTGAGGATCAGCGGGGTGGAGATGTTGTTGCCTACCCTCACCACCTGGGGGCGGCCCGTCAGGAAGTCCAGTACCTAGTTGCACAGGGCGGGGTCGAGACCCAGGGTCTCGAGCTTGATGACGAGCTTGGAGGGCACTATGGTGTTAAATGCCGAGCTGTAGTCGATGAACAGCATTCTCACATAGGTATTCCTCTTGTCCAGATGGGTTAGGGCAGTGTGCAGTGTGGTTGAGATTGCATCGTCTGTGGACCTATTTGGGCGGTAAGCAAATTGGAGTGGGTCTAGGGTGTCAGGTAGGGTGGAGGTGATATGGTCCTTGACTAGTCTCTCAAAGCACTTCATGATAACACAAGTGAGTGTTTAGCTCAGTTAACCTCACACTCAACGTCAAGAAAACAAAGGAGATGATCGTGGATTTCAGGAAACAGCAGAGGGAGCACCCCCCTATCCACATCAATGGCACAGCAGTGGAGAAGGTGGAAAGTTTTAACTTCCTCAGCGTATACATCACGGACAAACTGAAATGTTCCACCCACACAGACAGTGTGGTGAAGAGGCTGAAAAAATTTGTCTTTTCACTGAATACCCTCACTAACCTTTACACGTGCACAATCGAGAGCATCCTGTCGGGATGTATCACGGCCTGGTATGGCAACTGCTCTGCCCACAACCGCAAGGCTCTCCGGAGGGTAGTGATGTTTGCACAACGCATCACTGGGGGCAAACTACCTGCCCTCCAAGACACCTACACCACCTGATGTCACAGGAAGGTCAAAAAGACAACAACCACCTGAGCCTGTTCAACCCCCGATATCTTCCAGAAGGCGAGGTCAGTACAGGTGCATCAAAGCTGGGACCAAGAGACTGAAAAACAGCTTCTATCTCAAGGCCATCAGACTGTTAAACAGCCATCACTAACATTGAGTGGCTGTTGCCAACATACTGACTCAAATCTCTAGCCACTTTAATAATTAAAAATCAGATGTAATAAATGTATCACTAGTCACTTTAAATAATGCCACTTTATATAATGTTTACATATCAAATCAAATGTATTTATATAGCCCTTCTTATATCAGCTGATATCTCAAAGTGCTTCACGCATCACGCCGACAGAAACAATCATCTCTCTGGTAAGAAGAAAGGGTCTGAATACTTATGTAAATGTGATGTTTCAGTTTATTACATTTTTTATAAATTAGCAATATTTTCAAAACCTGTTTTTGCTTTGTCATTATGGGGTATTGTGTGTACAATGTTGAGGATTATTCTTTTTTTAATCAGTTTTAGAATAAGGCTGTAACATAACAAAATGTGGAAAAGTCAAGGGGTCTCAGTGAGCTAATTCATTTTGGAAGCCTAGACGTAAAGCCTATTTTTGCTTGATCCAAAAATGTGGTCGGTGGCTCCATATGTGTGACACAATTGCGGAGCCTCTGGAGGCATGCAGAGGCCAAATCGAGCTCCATACTGCATCACCATACTCCTCTAAAATGTTGTAACAATGTGGAGGGCTATGTATAGCTCTAATCGATCAGTTGAAAGAACAGACCACTTTCAGTTGACAAATATTTTTTTTAGTTTGGGACAGCTCTACAGCAGACAAACGCAAGCAGCAAGCACAATGCCCGATGGAGCATAATCTAAGACACCACAACATCCTCTTACAGTTTTAGGCTTGGCTGGTTGAGTACAATTTATTATGTTTGCTTTCCAGCTGTTTATTAAAAGGCCAGTCGAGACTGGTGGTGGTGAGGCTATCAGGCCAGAGAAGTAGTGGAGAGAGGTGCAAAATAATCCCTACTTCCCTCCCGCTCTCCGTCCCTCGCCCCATCCCTCCCTGTTGTCTGCGTGTAACTGGTGGTGGCAGCTCTGAGTGAATGAATAATGTAGCACAAAGGGATCTGGCCACGCTGGCGTCACTCTGGGAACAATTGCTGTGGTTAATATTCATTGCATGGAGATTTGCAGGGTAAAGGGAGAGCCCCTATGAATCACTTTACACTCTGCTTCCGCACAGCAAAATTCCTCTAGCTCTGTAATCTGAATGTAAAGGTGGCAGATGCCATGCCACTGGTGGCAAGACTGCCCTGGTTTTACTGTTGCCCAGTCTGGGAGAGGATGGATGCAGACTGAGGGGAGAGTTTCTCTCTCTGTGAAATAGGGCAGGTGTATTGTGTGAAGAGTGCTACGCTATGCTCTACTCGCTCCTGTACCCTTTCCACACATTGCCTCAGGCTAGTTATGATCCCTGAATCTGCTGAAAACCCTACTGCATTCAAAAAGCAAAACAACTTGTTTTGAGCCGACATCAAAAAAGTTGTGTATTTCACCCAGTGGAACAAGGTTGAAGACATATATCAGTGCAGTCAGAATGAAAGTCGATGGTCTTTACAAGCAGCCACATGCTGGCCATACTTTTCCTTAGCTCTAGAACCCTGCTGAATCCTTAGCTCTGGAACTTTCTGGCAGAGTTTGGCTACAGTGCCCAGGTCTTTTCTCCTCTAACCCGGCCAGTCATTCATACCCAGTGCGTCGGGCTGTGAAGTATGCATGGCGGTGATATAAATGTTAACTCATGAGTTATGGCTCACCGTTCTGGGCAAGCGTGGCCAAATGTATATTTTGTACCATCAGCATTCTACACTATGTACTGTAGGTCTGTGTGTCACAGAATCCAATGACAGGCCCTGTTAAATAAAGCAGATTTGGATGCTATTTGCTGACAGAGTGAGTGAGTGAGTGAGTGAGTGAGTGAGTGAGTGAGTGAGTGAGTGAGTGAGTGAGTGAGTGAGTGAGTGAGTGAGTGAGAGAGTGAGAGAGAGAGAGAGAGAGAGAGAGAGAGAGAGAGAGAGACCCGGGTGAGAGAACAGCTGGGTGTTGGGCTGCCTCATGCCAGGAAACAACATGGATATGCCAGGTGCTGACACCAAATCCATGTACAGTTTCACTGTAGTTTGGACTAAAATGCATCAGTTTGAATGCTATGTCAGAGTATGGGTTAAGAACACTGATATGGCAGTGAAGTCAAAATTCTATTTGACCATAATCCTTAAAATAATTACATAAATTATTACTGGGTGGTTCGAGCACTGAATGCTGATTGGCTGCCAGACGTAAATTTGTTCAATCATAGCCATGGTATAAAATACATAATCAACTCTGGGCTCTATGCATTCTCTGGATAATAATGCAACTCTGTGAAACGTCACACCTTCCTCGTCTTCAATATTTTCCAGAGAAGAGTATCCTTTACTTAACCAATCCACATTTTTTCTAGTGCCCTCTTTTTTTCCTTTCAACAGTGGCCTGTAGTGGCTTGTTCGACATGACATCTAAAAAAACATGTTTGTCCAGAATGCCTGATGTCATGATGGGTGTCAGCGTATTTGGACTGGACGAGTTGAAATTTCAAGGAAACTTGGTTTATCCAACTTGTTACATGCATATGGACTTGGAACAGTGTCCCAGACTGGGGTAATTGCAGCCACACCGAGCTGTCTTTTCCAATGAGAGCACTGGGAGCCTCTGTTAATAATGTTAGAATACTACCCTGCGGCACAATCCGAGCTCTAATTGAATGATTTTTACATTTCGCTATTGCGGCCAGCAAGCTTATTACTGCTTGCCTTCTGCCCAGACCATCCCGACCATCCTAGTGCTGCCAATGTAAAATAAAATGGGTGAGGGGTTATAGTCCATCTCGTTAACTGAGGCATGGGCATCTTATTAGCATAATAGGCTAAACATGCTGCCCGTTGTGCTGATTAGATCTGGAATGTAGGACAGAACATCAGACAATGGTTTTCTGTTTCCAGAGTGGGGGAGGTGCTGGATGTGTAAGTAGGGGTGACTTGGGCACAAGGTAACATGAGCACAATGCATAACTAAATAACTCAAATGAGAAACCACTTAGAAAACTGTTATTCAATGTGCTTGTCCTTGATTAGCAAATTAAATCATTTTTAGTTTTATTTACACCATTTTTTTTTTCATGCCGAATTCTAAATATTCTTGCTGACTCTTTTTTTATTATTGATCTGTGGAACATTCCCCATGTATTTAATCATATATCATTTTTATCAGCAGTAAGTGGTCTTTTGACTTGTATAGCTGATAATAATTATGGTATTTAATTATGGTATTTTCTTGCAAGACTCATATTAGACTCAGACTTGAAATGGGGGTACATTGTAACATTTGTTCAAACTAAACCCTGACCTAAAGCTATATTTATATGGTATTTAGACACATTCACATAATGATATAAAATCAGTTCTTTACATGAAGTTTGCCAGTACCATAAAAAAATGAAAAAAGTCATGTTCATACTTTTTAATGGTAAAAGTATCTTATTATAAGTATATACATTTTGGTTACTAGATTTTAGGTCAGTATGACATGCCTAAAAGATAAAATGAAAATATTATATTTTGCCCATATAGTGTGTTTTATCCAAATATCAGTTTTAAATCAGAGCACTTTTCAATTATTAGCCCTCATTTTTACCATTGAAGACCGTGTTAACCCCGTGGCCTGTTATTCGAACCTCTTCTTGTCCCAGTCTGTAATCCCCACATGTTTTAAGATGACCACAATCATCCCTGTTCCTAAGAATTCCAATGCTTCATGCAACAATGATTACTGCCATGTAGCACTCACTTCTGAAATAATGAAGTGCTTCGAGAGGCTGGTTATAGCACACATTAACTCCACCATCTCAGCCACCCTAGACCCACTCCAATTTGCTTACTGCTCCAACAGATCCATAGATGACGCAATCTCAATTGCTCTCAACACTGCCCTCATCCACCTAGATAAGAGGAATACCTATGTGAGAATGCTGTTCATTGTCTACAGCTCAGTGTTCAACACCATTATCCCCTCCAAGCTCGTACCCTCCCTCTGCAACTGGATCCTGGACTTCCTGATGGGCTGACCCCAGGGTGTGAGGGTAGGCAACATCACCTTCACCACGCTGACCCTTAACACAGGTGCCCCACAGGGGTCTGTGCTTAATTCCCTCCTGTACTCCCTGTTCACCCAAGACTGTGTGGCCACGCATGACTCCAACACAATTATCAAGTTCGCTGACGACACGACAGTGGTAGGTCTGTTCACCAGCGACGATGAGTCAGCCTATAGGGAGGAGGTCAGTGACCTGGCAGTGTGGTTGCTGGAGCAGCAAACTCTCCCTCAACGTCAGCAAGACAAAGAAGATGATCGTGGACTACAGGAATCGGGGGGTGCGCACGGCCCCATCCACATCGACGGGGTGGCAGTGGAGCAGGTAGACAGCTTCAAGTTCCTCAGTGCCATATCACTAAAGACTTAAAATGGTCCAAACACATACGTCCAGTCATGAAGAAAGCACGACAGTGCCTCTTCCCCCTCAGGAGGTTGAAATAGTTTGGCATGGGCCCTCAAATCCTGAAAAGGTTCTTCTTCTGTACCATTGAGAGCATATTGACTGGCTGCATCACTGCTTGGTATGGAAATACCACCGCCCTCGATCACATGGCGCTACAGGGATTTGTGCGGACAGCCCAGTATATCACTGGGGCCGAGCTCCCTGCCATCCAGGACGTCTATAAACGGCGGTGTGAAAAGACCCCAACCACCCAGGCCATAGACTCTTTTCTCTGCTGCTGCACGGTAAGAGGTACCGGTGCATCAAGTCTGACACCAACAGACTCTGGAACAGCTTCTATCCCTAAGCAAAACTAGTGATAAATAGCTCACAAAATAGCTACACGGATCGAGTTTATCTTGCATCTTTTTGACCTTATATTTCAACATTTTGCACACTCACAGGGCGCAACACACTCACACACACGGTTACTCCAACACACACACAAACGCTCACTCCCCAGGTGGTGAGGGTAGGCAACAACATCTCCTCCCCGCTGATCCTCAACACTGGGGCCCCACAAGGGTGCGTTCTGAGCCCCCCTCCTGTACTCCCTGTTCACCCACGACTGCGTGGCCATGCACGCCTCCAACTCAATCATCAAGTTTGCGGACGACACAACAGTGGTAGGCTTGATTACCAACAACGACGAGACGGCCTACAGGGAGGAGGTGAGGGCCCTCGGAGTGTGGTGTCAGGAAAATAACCTCACACTCAACGTCAACAAAACTAAGGAGATGATTGTGGACTTCAGGAAACAGCAGAGGGAACACCCCCATCCACATCGATGGAACAGTAGTGGAGAGGGTAGCAAGTTTTAAGTTCCTCGGCATACACATCACAGACAAACTGAATTGGTCTACTCACACAGACAGCATCGTGAGGAAGGCGCAGCAGCGCCTCTTCAACCTCAGGAGGCTGAAGAAATTCGGCTTGTCACCAAAAGCACTCACAAACTTCTACAGATGCACATTCGAGAGCATCCTGGCGGGCTGTATCACCGCCTGGTATGGCAACTGCACCGCCCTCAACCGTAAGGCTCTCCAGAGGGTAGTGAGGTCTGCACAACGCATCACCGGGGGCAAACTACCTGCCCTCCAGGACACCTACACCACCCGATGCTACAGGAAGGCCATAAAGATCATCAAGGACATCAACCACCCGAGCCACTGCCTGTTCACCCCGCTGTCATCCAGAAGGCGAGGTCAGTACAGGTGCATCAAAGCTGGGACCGAGAGACTGAAAAACAGCTTCTATCTCAAGGCCATCAGACTGTTAAACAGCCACCACTAACATTGAGTGGCTACTGCCAACACACTGTCAATGACACTGACTCTACTCCAGCCACTTTAATCATGGGAATTGATGGGAAATTATGTAAATATATCACTAGCCACTTTAAACAATGCTACCTTATATAATGTTACTTACCCTACATTGTTCATCTCATATGCATACGTTGATACTGTACTCTATATCATCGACTGCATCCTTATGTAATACATGTATCACTAGCCACTTTAACTATGCCACTTGGTTTACATACTTATCTCATATGTATATACTGTACTCGATATCATCTACTGTATCTTGCCTATGCTGCTCTGTACCATCACTCATTCATATCCTTATGTACATATTCTTTATCCCCTTACACTGTGTATAAGACAGTCGTTTTTTTTTTGGAATTGTTAGTTAGATTACTTGCTCGTTATTACTGCATTGTCGGAACTAGAAGCACAAGCATTTCGCTACACTCGCATTAACATCTGCTAACCATGTGTATGTGACAAATAAAATTTGATTTGATTTGATTTGATTCCTTAATTTTCTCACTCATACATAATATGCACATTCATTTATACTGACTTAACACACTCACACACCCACTCACATGCAAGCTGCTGCTACTTTGTTTATCTTATATCCTGTTGCCTATAGTCACCTTACCCTATACACATCTAGCATCCCTGTAAATATGGTATTGGAACTGACTTTATAAAATGGCTTGTCTCTGTCACCGGCAAAAACGTCGCCTATGGGCACAAACCCACCGTCGTTGACTGACATGACTGGCAAAAAGTGCTCTTCACTGACGAGTAACGGTTTTGTCTCACCAGGGGTGATGGTTAGATTTGCGTTTATCGTCGAATGGAATGAACGTTACACCGAGGCCTGTACTCTGGAGCAGGATCGATTTGGACGTGTAGGGTCCGTCATGGTCTAGGGCGGTGTGTCACGGCATCATCGGACTGAGCTTGTTGTCATTGCAGGCAATCTCAACTCTGTCCTTCACAGGGAAGACATACTCCCACATGTGGTACCCTTCCTGCAGGCTCATCCTGACATGACCTTCCAGCATGACAATGCCACCAGCCATACTGCTAGTTCTGTGTGTGATTTCCTGCAAGACGGGAATGTCAGTGTTAGTGTTCTGCCATGACCAGCGAGGAGCACAGAGCTCAATCCCATTAAGCACGTCTGGGACCTTTTGCATCGGATGGTGAGGGCTAGGAACACCTTCCTAATATTGAGATTCACGCCCTTTTGTCCTCAGAACAGCCTCAATTTGTGTACAAAATGTTAGGAACATCTGCTCTTTCCATGACATAGACTGACCAAGTGAATCCAGTTGAAAGCTAGGATCCCTTATTGATGTTACTTATTAAATCCGTTACAATCCATGTAGATGAAGGGGAGGTAAGTAAGTATGCTTACTTACTTACTTTATTGTGTATATCAAAACTTATGGGGGGGTGGGCATTTTATTTCTGCCACTTTCGGTTGAATTGTAAAAGACTGGTATGGCCCAGAAATGTTGTTGCAGTGTGTAATGGTAGCTAAGATATATATGTTGTTTAGATAAAAGTCTACCTCAAATAATATTCAAAAAATAAAATGTTTGTGCCCTGGTCTCCACTACACGTCCACTGTGTTAGTACAAAGTGACTGTTAGTACAGTGTTAATACACTGGCACCTGTGTCTGATAAGGGAGCAAACACAGAAACTGCATCATAGCACAAGGAGTTGCAAGGGTAGAGTACCTGTCAAAAATGAGAAAATACAGCCCACTCTCCAGAAATAGCCTATGAGTTTGACTTAAGTCTGTTTTTCTAAGCCAGTGCCCTTTTTGTTTCTCTGGACACACTTGTTATTTCTTGTTAGAGGTGGTGAAGGGTTCCCCTGAGTCGCCAGGGAAACAGTGCTGCCTGACGGTCCAGGGTTCAGAAAACAAGCCTTGCGTTCTTTCTCTTAGTGTATTTGTGTACTGTCTGTACACTCACTATTTGAGCAGGAAGGAGCATGATTATGGGGATTATCATTGGTTCCTCATGTCAGTGACTGACTGATAGGTTAGGCCATCAGATTCCCTGCACTTTCACACTGCCTGCATGGCTCTGTAGTCTACTGCATACAATATGCATGGCTTAAATCTCCAACACTTCCACAATGCTGCTACAGCTACACATGTACAGGGACTCAGGACAAAGATGGCAATCTTCCCTCATGTTAGGATCTTTATCAGCATTAAAAAAATGAAATCTTCATGATTATAATGTCTCTGTTTGTGCTCCTGCTGCAAGTACCTCTGCATTTCTACTGAAGGGTGTAATCAGGCATGGAGAGTGAGAGACATAAATATTATTTACCTTATTCGTAGACTTCAGTGACGGACTGCTATTCCTACCACATGCTACGGAAGGACTCCCATTCATTATCAAAGTCCTGCTTTTGTCCCTGCTTGTTGTGCCTCTTTCTGCTTCTCTGTGTGCCTTGTCATAGACAGAGGCAGCATTCAAAGCATCCCTTTATTTTATCCCGCTGTGGCAGCTGACACCGGTATTCAAGCCTTGGATGATGGATGGAGAAAAGAGGGAAACTAAAAGACAGAGAAGAAGAATTTCTCCGGCTTAATTATCTTTCCTTCTCTCCTCCGTGCAGGCTCACACACAAACACATGCGAACGAGGGGGGATGTCAGAGAGAAAAAGGCAATGTGTTTTGCTCCGTGGTAGTCCTTCTCCTCCTCTCTATATCTGTCCCTCCCTCCCTCTCTCTGTCTATCTCTGTCTCTGTTACCGCGACTCGGCAGTTGTCACAGAGACAGGCTGTGCTGTGCTGTCGTAACGGGGGAGATGGCTCTTCGCGTGGAGAGACATCTGTGAATGTCTTTATGTGGGACAAAAGTAGCCTCTTAGGCAAGGCAGAGACCCCCTTCCCCTTATAGAAATGGTCTCGCTAATGGCATGTACCATTAAGGCTCAGAGCAGGGTGGGATGCAGCAGAGAGAGAGAGGGATCAGGGAATAGAGAGATGCAGGCAGATATATTCTATTTTAACTTTATTTAACTAGGCAAGTCAGTAAAGAACAAATTATTATTTCACAATGACTGCCTACCCCATTCAAACCCTCCCATAACCCGGACGATGCTGGGCCAATTGTGCGCCGCCCTATGTGTCTCCTGATCATGGCCGGTTGTGACACAGCCCGGGATTGAACCAGGGTCTGTAGCACTGAGATGCAGTGCATTAGACTGCTGCGCCACTCAGGAGCCATCAAAGAAAGGAAACATGGTGAGCTGAGCGTAGTCCTCATGTATTCCCACCTCACTCCTTTCTGGAACCATTCTCCTCTTCCTCTCATTTCCTTTTTACCTTTTTACATGCCAGGATCCTTGTTATGCACACTGTTTCTCTGTGAGTGATCCAGCCAATTAACCATACTGTATGTAATTCCCCCTAACACTACTGAAGGCTGTTTTATCACACAGCTCCCAACCCCCCTTTCACCATGGTACAAGTGTGACCTCACTTTCCCCCATCCCCAATATATCCGTGGAACATTTTTGGAAATGTGTGGCAGAACATATGTATTATTTCTGGAAGAACTTTAAACTTGTTGCAAATAAAGGATACATATACGCATGACTGACTGCACAATCAAACGTGTGTGCACAAAGACACAAACACACACACACACATGGGCGCCAGCACACACCTACCAAGTTCTACCACAGTGACAACATCATTTCCAGTCACATCGTAATTTCCTGTCACGAACGTCTGTCATGAACTCAGAAGTTTCAGAATATATTGAAGACTGAAGTTTACATACACCTTAGCCAACTACATTTAAACTCCATTTTTCATATTTCCTGATATTTAATCCAAGTAAAAAATTCCCTGTCTTAGGTCCGTTAGGATCACCACTTTATTTTAAAAATGTGAAATGTCAGAATGCAGAATAATAGAAGAGAATGATTTATTTCAACTTTATTTATTTCATCATATTCCCAGTGGGTCAGAAGTGTACATACACTCAATTAGTATTTGGTAGCATTGCCTTTAAATTTATTAACTTGGGTCAAACGTTTCAGGTACCATCCCACAATAAGTTGGGTGAATTTTGGCCCATTCCTCCTGACAGAGCTAGTGTAACTGAGCCAGGTTTGTAGGCCTCCTTGCTCGACCTCGCTTTTTCAGTTCTGCCCACAAATTTTCAATAGGAATGAGGTCAGGGCTTTGTGATGGCCACTCCAATACCTTGACTTTGTTGTCGTTAAGCCATTTTGCCACAACTTCGGAAGTATGCTCGGGGTCATTGTCCATTTGGAAGACCCATTTTCGACCAAGACTGATGTCTTGAGATGTTGCTTCAATATATCCACATAATTTTCCTTCTTCATTATGCCATTTATTTTGTGAAGTTCACCAGTCCCTCCTGCAGCAAAGCACCCCCACAACATGATGCTGCCACCCCCGTGCTTCACGGTTGGGATGGTGTTCTTCGGCTTGCTAGCCTCTCTGTCACGTTCTGACCTTAGTTCTTTTGTTATGTCTTTCATTTTAGTATGGTCAGGGCGTGAGTTGGGCAGGTTGTCTATGTTCCTTTTTCTATGATTTGGGATTTCTGTGTTTGGCCTGGTATGGTTCTCAATCAGAGGCAGCTGTCATTCGTTGTCCCTGATTGAGAACCATACTTAGGTAGCCTGGTTTCACTTTTGAGTTGTGGGTGATTATTTTCCATGTCAGTGTTTGTTCCACACGGAACTGTTTCGGTTTTGTTATTTCACGTTGTCGTTTATTGTTTTGATCAGTGTTCATTATTCTTATTAAACAATATGGACATTTACCACGCTGCACATTGGTCCTCCGATCCTTCCTACTACTCCTCTTCGTCAATCGTTACACACACCCTTTTTCCTCCAAACGTAACGATGGTCATTATGGCCAAACAGTTCTAATCTTTGTCCCCATGTGCAGTTGCAACCCGTAGTCTGGCTTTTTATGGTGGTTTTGGAGCAGTGGCTTCTTCCTTGCTGAGCGGCCTGACAGGTTATGTCGATATAGGACTTTTAGATACTTTTGTACCTGTTCCTCCAGCATCTTCACAAGATCCTTTGTTGTTGTTCTGGGATTGATTTGCACTTTTCGCACCAAAGTACGTTAATCTCTAGTAGACAGAACGCATCTCCTTTCTGAGCAGTATGACAGCTGCGTTGTCCCATGGTGTTTATACTTGCGTACTATTGTTTGTACAGATGAACATCGTACCTTCAGGCGTTTGGAAATTGCTTCCAAGGATGAGCCAGACTTTTTGAGGTCTACATAATTTTTTCTGAGGTCTGTGCTGATTTCTTTTCATTTCCCCATGATGTCAAGCAAAGAGGCACTGAGTTTGAAAGTAGGCCTTGTAATACATCCATAGGTATACCTCAAATTGACTCAAATGATGTCAATTAGCCTATCAGAAGCTTCTAAAACCATTACATAATTTTCTGGAATTTTTCAATCTGTTTAAAGGCACAGTCAACTTAGTGACCCACTGGAATTGTGATATAGTGAATCATAAGTGAAATAATCTGTCTGTAAACAATTGTTGGAAAAATTAGTTGTGTCATGCACAAAGTAGATGTCCTAACTGACTTGCCAAAACTGTAGTTTGTTAACAAGAAATTTGTGGAGTTTTAATGACTCCAACCTAAGTGTATGTAAACTTCCAACTTCAACTGTATATATTTGGCATGGCTAACAAATGTTTCTAGGGCTATAGAAGCTGTGTTTATTACGCTCTTGTCCGGGACAATATTGACAATCCGGAGTTCCAATCCACAATTGTTTTCTTGTGGCGGATTACAGGAATGAGGTTGCTATCCTAAGTATACCTTATGGAGGAGCGGGAACTGTGAAGAGACACTATCCTCCAAATTTCAATTCAGCGTGAATTTATGGGGGAAACGCAAATTGGAACTTTCTCGTTCTCAACTCCTGTGGTTGGATGCCGCTCAGCCTTGATGGATGTATCCCCGCCTTGTCAATCTGTCCCTATCCGAGTGGCCTGTGCTACCTGGAACTTGCCAGCCAAGGAAGTCATCTCCATCTGCTTCTCCTCCTCCATCTTGCAGTGGATTAGATATAGAAGAGCAAAAGAGGATTGTTCCAATCAGTGCTGGTATCACATCACAAGTCGTGGAAATCGAAAGCAGTGGCATGCTGCTAAGCGGACTGGAGTATCTGCGAGAGGTTCGGGGCAGATTGACATAAGGAACAGCTTCGCCACACTGGTGCCTGATCTACCTGTGCCTTCATCACTGGGACTGCCTGTGTCTGTGACGGCTGTGCTTACTCCAACTACGCTGATTCCAGCAGTGGCTCCGTCATCAAGTTCTGCTCCTTTCCCTCTCTTTGGATCTGACGGTGCACTACCTACTGTGGGAGGTCTGGACATATCGCCGGGAGCAGCGGGCGTATGCTATCCTGCTTGTCATGGCCTGTGAAAGGTTCAATGAATTGTGTGAGGGGTAAGAATGGGCAGAATTCTCCATCCCCTTCTCCGGCCATTGTATTGGGCAGTTCAATGGTGAGAAGTTTCTCAGTCCCTGGAGGAATAACTTTGTGCTATCCAGGAGCACGAGTACAGGACATCAAACAGCTGCTCAGAACATTTTAAATCTGCATCGGGAAATTGAAGATGGATTTTAAAGAAATTATTGGGTTTCTGCTTGACATCAACAACCCCATAATATCTGGCCCTGCGCCCTCCCTAACTCTTGGCATTGAATGTTTCAGCAGACGTTTAGCCCCCCTTAACTGGCTATTGCAGCTCTGTCGGTGTAACAATTTTGATACCTTCTGGAACAAAGTTTTATAGGAAGATGGAATCCACCCAAATAATTTTGGTTCCTTTCACAGCATTATTAGGCTGCGTTGAGACAATGACTTATCAATGACCCAAGCCCAGCTCAGTTAATCCCTACTATTGTGTCGTTGAGTTGTCATAATGCTTTAGCAAATGTACATTAACCCAGGGGCGTTGGAAGACACAATGTAAGTAACCTAATATTTGTCCCTCTACCCACCCTTAATGCCTCTGCTGATCCTATAGCTATTCTATGTACTAATCATGTGCCTATGAACCAGAGTTGTACTGTTAGCACTGAGGCTGTGTGCCCTAGTAGAAAGTCCATTGTGTGTAGCTCACCCTGCACTAACATATATAACATGACCATATGTACTTATGTTAAGCTTCCCACTAAAGCAATGAAAACAAGCAAGCATCCCGGAAAAGGGCTAAAAATAGCCCATGTTAACATATGTAGCTTAAGAAATAAGGTTCATGAAATCAATAATTTGCTAGTAACAGATGACATTCATATTCTGACAATCTCTGAAACTCACTTAGGTAATACCTTTGTTGTTACAGTGGTAGAAATACATGGTTGTAAAATCATCAACAAAAAAAGACAGAAATGCCAAAGATGAAGGTTTATAT
Source organism: Oncorhynchus tshawytscha (assembly GCF_018296145.1). Lineage (NCBI taxonomy): Eukaryota > Metazoa > Chordata > Actinopteri > Salmoniformes > Salmonidae > Oncorhynchus > Oncorhynchus tshawytscha. The sequence goes on from NC_056441.1 coordinate 70,486,090, forward strand.
TCAGAACCACATTCCTGTAAAGCTTAGAGAGTATCTCATGTTAAATACTGTTGAACTAATATGGCTCCAGGTTCATCTGCCTCACCTAAAGCCCATTCTGGTGGGAAGCTACTTTAGACCACCAAGTACTAACAGTCAGTATCTGGATTTTTTTTAAAGTATTTTAAATTGAACCTTTATTTAAGTAAGCAAGTCAGTTGAGAACAAATTCTTATTTACAATGAAAACCTACACCAGCCAAACCCAGACAATGCTGGGCCAATTGTGCACTGCCCTATGAGACTCCCAATCACTTCCAGTTGTGAAACAGCCTGGATTTGAACCTCTAGCACTGAGAAGCAGTGCCTTAGACCACTATGCCGCTCAGGAGCCCAACGTGAGAAATGCTTGATAATGTGTGCAATATCAACAGAGAAGTATATTTTCTGGGTGGTTTCAATATTGACTGTTCACTCAAGAAAAACCTTCAAAATGTAACTAGTGCTTGCAATATGGAGGAGAAATCTCTCATGGTTCAAAGTGGAGGAGAGATTGACTTCATCACTACAGGGTAGCCTAGTGGTTAGAGTGTTGGACTAGTAACCGAAAGGTTCAAATCCCCGAGCTGACAAGGTACAAATCTGTCGTTCTGCCCCTGAACAGGCAGTTAACCCACTGTTCCTAGGCCGTCATTGAAAATAAGAATTTGTTCTTAACTGACTTGCCTAGTTAAATAAAGGTAAAATTAAAAAAATTAACTTGTTTTTGTAAGAAGTGTTGACATGCTGAATGCACCTAGTTGTCTGTTTAAACTACTTGCAAACAGCTCAGACCCCCATGCATACCCCACAAGACATGTCACCAAAGTTCCATTCACAATCCCAAGTCAACAACAGACTATGGGAGGCGCACAGTACTACATAGAGTCATGCCTACATGAAACTCTATTCCACATCAGGTAACTGATGCAAGCAGTATAATCAGATTTAAAAAACAGATAAAAATACACCTTATGGAACAGCGGGAAGTGTAAAGAGACACACACACAGGCACAGACACAGATACACATGATAAGACAGGCACTCTACACACACGTAGACATGGATTTTGTATTGTAGATACAGTGCATACGGAAATTATTCAGACCCCTTGACTTTTCCAAACTGTGTTACATTACAGCCTTAAATTGATTACAAACATTATTTTCCTCAGCAATCTATACACAATACCCCACAATGACAAAGCGAAAACCTGTTTTTGCTGTGTCATTATGGAGTATTGTGTGTAGATTGTTGAGAGGAAAAAAATATTTAATCAATTATAGATTAAGGCTGTAACATAACAAAATGTGGAAAAATTCAAAGGGGTCTGAATTCTTTCTGAATGCACTGTATGTGATAGTAGAGTAGTGGCCTGAGGGAACACACTTAATGAATTGTGTAAAGTGTTGTGAAATGTAATGTCATGTCAACTTATAAATTGTATATAACTGCCTTAATGTCGTTGGACTCCACGAAGAGTAAGGAAAGGGGAAAGGGGGATACCTAGTCAGTTGTACAACTGAATGCATTCAACTGAAATGTGTCTTCCGCATTTAACCCAACCCCTCTGAATCAGAGAGGTGCGGGGGGCTGCCTTAATCGACATCCACATCTTCGGTGCCTGGGGAACAGTAGCTGCTGCCTTGGCAGGAACTAATGGGCATCCATAATAAACACAACTACAAATACTGTATGCGTATGGGCGCCATTGGAGGGAAAAGGGTTTATAATATACAATATTCTGGATGCACAGTGTATTCTCAGACGCTCATCTCAAACTTGATGACAAGCTGTCAGAATGCTTTAAAATCAGATTTAAAGAGCTAGGCTAATAGCAATAGTTGGCAAGGATCATCCTTATCGCCATTTGGAATAACATCATTTTTCCATGAACCTGTCAAGCAGCTTGTTTACAGAGACTCCCAGAAAGAAGGGAAGTGTGTGTCTGCTTCAGAGATGAGACAGCGTCTGGTGTGAAGATTAAAACACAGCACCACCTCGGCTTGGCCTCCCTCCTCAGAGCAGTGTGAGCATCCTGGCTCTCTGAGGAGCTCAACTAGGTCATCCAGCCCAGGGGAGGATCCTCCTGTCAGGCAAGAGCAGCACACAGTGGCCCCTGCCCAACGTTAGTCTGGGTGTCAGACTAACATGCCAGAACTTGGAGGGGGCAAGACCAGAGAGACAGAGCCTACAGCGACTAGGGGTAACATTTGCCCCAGGTAAAACCCTCCTCTTAGTACCCTTCTGTTCACACAGCTCTACAGAGCCTGGAGAGACGGCACAGTGAAAGGGGAAAGGGATGTTCTGGGATGAAGGATATAATAGAGAATGTGGAAGTTAAGATTACAGTAACTCATCAAGGTGTCCCTGATGCTATTTAACATAAACATACAATCCCAATATTACTGAAAGGAGGTCAAAAGAAAAGGTATTCATCATAGGGATAATATGGTTTGATTATGGTTTGAATTGATTTATTGTTAGTATATGGTTAAAATACTCAAAATATTCATTTTGAAAGGGTCAATGATGGCCTAACATAGAAGATGATCAAAGCTCAATGTTGAAAGAACAATAGGATTTTAAACCTGGATGGAGCAAACATAATCTCACAAAAATGCCATTAATGCAATGGTATTGTAAGCTCCGGAGAGCAGCAGAGAAGACTCTCAGATGAGCTAACAATTGCGTGATACATTTCACTGGGGAGCGTTATGCAGTATTTTGGGCTTGATCTCATCAGAGCTTTGGACTTGAGTCACTCCATCATAAATACAAGGCTGCTTCACATGGTGGGAGAGAACCATTTACTGACAGAGATGCATCTTTCAGGGATCTACTGATGCGACAGGAATGAGAAAATAATACATGACACATAAAGGGCTGTTTTATGCGAGATAATCATTTTCGGTCAACATTTTAAAGCAGTTGTTGTTTGAGCTGTAATATGGGATCCTTTGGAGCAGTTTATTTCCTCTCTTATCCCAACTGAAATAATGGGGCCACATACAGTACCAGTCAAGATGTTGGACACACCAACTCATTCAAATGTTTTTCTTTATTTTTCCTATTTTCTACATTGTAGAATAATAGTGAATACATCAAAACTATGACATAACAATAATGGAATTATGTAGCAAGCAAATAAGTGTTAAACAAATCAAAATATAGTTTATATTTTAGATTCTTCAAAGTAGCCCCCTTGTGCCTTGATGACAGCTTTGCACACTATTGGCATTCTCTCAACCAGCTTCACCAGGAGTGCTTTTCCAAAAGTCTTGAAGGATTTCCCACATATGCTGAGCACCTGTTAGCTGTTTTTCCTTCACTCTGCAGTCCAACTCATCCTAAACAATCTCAAGTGGGTTGAGAACGGGTTATTGTGGAGGCCAGGTCATCTATTGCAGCACTCCATCACTCTCCTTCTTGGCCAAATGGCCCTTACACAGCCTGGAGGTGTGTTGGGTCATTTTTCTGTTGAAAAACAAATGATAGTCCCACTAAGCGCAAACCAGATGGGATGGCGTATCGCTGCAGAATGCTGTGGTAGCCATGCTGGTTAAGTGTGCCTTGAATTCAAATAAATCACTGATAGTGTCACCAGCAAAGCAGCCCCACACCTTCACACCTCCCCCTCCATGCTTCGCAGTGGGAACCACACATGGAGATCATCTGCTCTCCTACTCTGCGTCTCACAAAGACAAGGCAGTTGGAACCAAAAATCACAAATTTGGACTCATTACACCAAAGGACATATATTCACCGGTCTAATGTTCATTGCTTGTGTGTCTTGGCGCAAGCAAGTCTCTTCTTATTATTGCTGTCCTTTAGTAGTAGTTTCTTTGCAACAATTTGACCATGAGGCCTGATTCACGCAGTCTCCTCTGAACAGTTGAGATGTATTCTCTTACTTGAACTCTGTGAAGCATTTATATGGGCTGCAATTTGTGAGGCTGGTAACTCTAATGAACGTATCCTCTGCAGCAGAGGATATTTTGTGTCTTCCTTTCCAATGGTGGTCCTCATGAGAGCCAATGTAGAAAGTTATTGTCATGAATCTTGCCATGGAGGCAGTTCTGCAGAGTGGTCATTAGCTGCCACAAGTCATAAATCAGATTTTAAACCTAACCCTAACATTTACCACACTGCTAAACCTAATGCCTACTCTTAATAAATTAATACCAAAAAGCTGAATTTTGTTTTCATAAATTTTTACCATATTGCCAATTTTGAAATTGCTAAGTTCTGCCTCCAGGGCAAGATTCACGGCAATAAACATCAACCTGCGTCTGACTCTTGACTTATCTACTTGTTTCAATCCCTTTATACAGTCCTCATGGGGGGCTTATCATTGGGACACATATCTTTCAGCACCCATCATTGCCGTGGGTGGTGCCTTTCCAATTTCTGGAGGAGTGTGAGTTCCCACCAGCCATCTGTTGTGTGTTTCTGGGCCTAATGAGAGAGGGACATGAAGACATTGGAGCACCACATGCTATAGGGGTGGTGTTCACATGAGCAGGGAAGGGGCAACAGATGGAGGGGACACTGGTATGGTGTCGCATACTTCCTGAAAGTAGTCCCGAGACCCCGGCATCATTGGCCCATTGATGTTTAATACTCTGACATTTTTTCCTTTAAAGAATAAGCAGGCAGACCTGTCACTTAAACAATGATGAACTACTATAGAAGGCATGCTTTGTAGGCGTCCATTGTAGTATTTTGGTCAGTTTTATTCTTCCTCTACCCTATTATAATAACTCTACCAAACACCTCTACACATAAATGCCTGGTACCTAAAATAACGTTTACAACCGGCTCCCATGCTTTTAAAATAATGGTTCTGTTCTGGATCAATATGGATCACTTTCGTTCCTGGTTCTATTGCTGTTCCTTAAACATTTTGTTATTTTCCGGTTTTCGGTTCTGTTTTCTTAAGCGGTTCCAATCCCTGATTGAAACACAGTTTCATTCACTCTAATGAAATATGCAACTATAATTTTCTTAATTGTGCCAAACAACAACAGCCAAAGTAATTTTTGTTCACTAGTCAAAGAGCTGTTGTCCAATGTGTCAGAGTTCAGACAATCCAGAAATGTTCCACTATTTAACTCAATAATTTGTATTCAAATGTTATGGTAGTGTAAGAGCACAGCCTGGACTCAGGGGTAGATGTACCATAGTAAACATACATTCGGGACACTCCAATTAGTATATGTTTCGTATTAGATTGTGGATGTTCATCATCCATTTTGTATGATATGTTCTGAATTACAATTCGTATGAAATGTTATGAATTGCAATGTTATGAATTGCAATGTTATGAATTTGCAAAATGTTTGATATGTTACGAATTCTAATTTGTTACAAATTCCAATTCCACCTTTGGGTTGCTAGACGTTCGAATAATATGTTACAAATTCCAATTCCACTTTTGGGTTGTAGACATTTGCATTGTATGCCTACTCTTCCACCCCGACCAACCACCCGTTTTTGTTTTTTGTTTTCCTTAAGTAACCTTTTGTCTTATGTAATCATACCAAACGTAACATATTATACTAATATGCTTGTCCTGGATTTACAGAACGTAAATGTTGAGGGTTGTGTCCAGTATGTCATACACCAGCCATTTCATAATTTAAAAGCCATAGAGCTTAGCCCTATAAAGGTTGCAGCGCTAAGAGAAGGGCTACATAGAGCTGTGGTGGTAGTGTAACTTCACATACAGTACTATTCACAGTATTCCAGGGGAAGTCCAAACGATAACTGTTGGTCTGGTCTAGAGAACATGTCTGTAAGCATCACATCATGGATTTGGATGAATGAGTCTATACTGTATGATTGCTACACTTCTGGTAGTGGACGATCCAGCCAACCTACGAAGGAGGAGCTGTGAAAGACTCGAAGACTACGAGATTCCGAGGAAGAGCTCCGGGGCCTGTTTGTCAGATGTTTTCTGCTTTCCTGCCTGGCTACTTTCTTGCATGGTGCATCAATGCTTCCTCCGCTCAAGATACTACCCTCCTGAACTGCCTATCATCTAAAGTTGCGGAAGACCATCGCACAAGAACTGCGAGATCACTACATTTGTTCTGTTAAATGTGTATACATTTTTTTTAAAGCAACTTTGAGATTTTGCTTGTAATGCTATATAAAATACATCTATTGTTATTATTATATACGATGATTATTATACATAAAAAGTATTCATTGGCTGACTGGCCCAATATAACCTCCATAATGGCATTCCTGTGTGCCTGGCTCCCTTGCCTTAGGCATTATCCTTATAAAAAAGTGAATGTTTTTCCAGGTGACCTTCAGAGGTACTACAGGGGACTGATAAGGGGCGAGATATAATAGCCCATTTTGATATAATAAATGAGTGACCTTCTGCAGGGTAGATTAGACAGAAGAGTGTGGAGGGGGGAATGAGAGTTCACCTCATTTAGTAACAATGTTATGAGAAGTCTGGAAATGACAGTTACTATGGACTTCACCTTTGTGACAGCCCCTCCCTGCTCTGTCTACTGGAATTGTTGTGAGTGTTTGCTTTATTTATGGGACAAATTCATTTTGTTATTCCTTTATTCAGTGTGTAGTATCCCATTGTTACAATCTTGAGCCAGGTTGTAACACCTTGAACACAGCTAAGTCATACAGTATTATACAGCTCATAGTCATCGGTTTGTGGCACATTGTGCTTGTGGTAGCTTGACCATTAGGAAGTGGATGGTGTGGTTTAACCACAGTGAAGGAGAATTATATCCCTGAGCAGTTTTCCAGTACTGTTGAAGGGTACTGTGGGATCTGACAAGTGGTTGGTTGTTTCTGCTGTTTTTACTGAACTGTGTTCAGCTCAGCAGTAAACACACGTCCCATGCAGATGATGTCATTTGGGTGTGGGATTGTCCCTTGGCAGTGTCAGGCACTCAGATGTAAGGTACACACATCATGTAGTACAAGCCTTGCTGTACGAGCCAAAGGCACGGCATACCAAAACATGTCATACTGCACACTCCAAATTAAAAAATATCTTTCAAACCTCCCTTCAGTTCAATAACCCTGTAGGGTTAGCTAAATGTGCAGCACGCATCATAGAACTCAAAGCTGTAAATGTGAACCATGATGAGAAATGTGAACCTTTGTGGAACCATGTGTTAAGTACATACATATTATAATTCATATGTAATTGGCTGTTTGAGGTTTGTTCTGTTTGTGTTGTCTGGGGAGAGACGAGCAGACAATCAAATCAGCTGATGTCACAAAGTGCTATACAGAAACCCAGCCTAAAACCCCAACAGTTGGTGCACAATGTCTAATATTAACCTCTCTAGGGTAGGGGGCAGCATTCGGAATGCTGCCCCCTACCCTAGCATTCGGAATGCAGCATTCGGAAAAGCATGCCCAAATTAAACGGCCTGCTACTCGGGCCCAGAAGATATGATATGCATATGGTAGATTTGGATAGAAAACACTCTAAAGTTTCCAAAACTGTTAAAATAGTGTCTGTGAGTATAACATAACTGATTTAGCAGGCGAAAACCTGAGAAGAATCCATTCAGGAAGTAGTTTTTTTTGTTGGTTTTGTAGTTTTCTATTCAATGCCATTACAGTATCCATTGACTTAGGACTCCATTTGCAGTTCCTATGCCTTCCACTAGATGTCAACAGTATTTAGAAATCGTTTCAGGCTTGTATTCTAATAAATGAGGGAGTAAGACCAGTCTGAACGAGTGGACCCTAACGTGAGGTTTAAAAAAAAAGTTTTTTCAGGCGCATGTGCATTTCTTGTTATTGTCCGGTTGAAATATTATAGATCATTTAGGCTAAAAAATAACCCTAGGATTGAATATAAACATCCTTTGACATGTTTCTATGAACTTTACGGATACAACTACAAATGTCTGATTGTTTTGACTGAGTTTGAGCCTGTGGATTACTGAAGAAAACGCGCTAACAAAACTGAGGTTTTTGGATATAAAGAGACTTCATCGAACAAAAGGAACATTTATTGAGTAAATGAATGTCTTCTGATTGCCACCATATGAAGATCATCAAAGGTAAGGGATTAATTGTATCTCTATTTCTGAGGTGTGTAACGCTTCTGCTTGTCTGGTTACTGTTTGTAATAATTTGTCAACTGGGCTATGTTCTGGGTTAGGTATGTTCTGGACTAGGTATGTTCTGGGCTAGGTATGCTTTCGCCGAAAACCATTTTATAAATATGACACTGGTTGGTTTAACAAGAAGTTAATCTTTAAACCTATGTAATATGTTATGTTTTGTTTTCTGAATTTTTATAATGAGCATTTCTATAATTGAATTTGGCGCTCTGCAACCTCACTGGATGTTTGCCAGATGGGATACTAGCGTCCCACATACCCTAGAGAGGTTAAAGAAGTCTCAAGGTATTGCTCACCTTAAGTAGAGTACCTTATGATAAGCTGTATACCACACTATCTACCAAGAGAGTTCTCATATATATTATTCGTAGCTGTCTATTTACCACCACAGACCAAGACTGCGCACATCCAGCTCTATAAGGCCATAAGCAAACAAGATAATGCTCACCCAGAAGCGGCGCTCCTAGTGGCTGGGGCCTTTAATGCAGGCAAACTTAAATCAGTTTCACCAAATTT